>NW_015162041.1:44512-45855 GCF_001447785.1 Gekko japonicus
CTCCTCCTCCTCCTCCTCCTCCTCTTCTTCTTCTTCTTCTTCTTCTTCCAGTTCTGTTGCTGCTGCATCATCGTAGGTTTGCAGCTTACAGATACACACCTGAACAGCATACCCAAGATTGCAACAGCACAGACATTTTGATGCAATAATTCAGAGCAAGAGTGCTAATGTTTTAAGCATGATTTTATTTTAAGTTTAAAAAAACCCCTTTGTGTCTTTTATAAAGATTATATCTCTGCTACCTGGCATTACATTTTATAACACACATGGCCCGGCTCAAAATGAAAGTCAGACTTAAAAAAGAGATAACTCGTTTTCATTATATTGAGGGTGAAACAGGAACAGGATTTGGGTTTAGCAAACTGTAGATACCAAAGCGGTCCTTTCGTATTAACTTGTCAGCATTTGCCTTCCTGCGTTGCCCAAAGTCTCCTGAATTTGCCTTCAGTCAGGTGATGAAAATGAAGAAAAGGTACGAAGTCGGCTTGGAGAAGCTGGACTCGGCTGCGTCCCAGGTGGCCACGATGCAGATGGAACTGGAAGCGTTGCAGCCGCAGCTCAGAACGGCCAGTAAGCAAGTGGACGAGATGATGCTCGTTATCGAGAAGGAATCCTTAGAAGTGGCTAAAACAGAAAAAATAGTGAAAGCCGACGAAGCGGTAGCCAACGAGCAAGCACTGGCCGCCAAGGCGATCAAAGATGAATGCGATGCTGACCTGGCTGAAGCTCTGCCCATTCTAGAAAGTGCTTTGGCTGCCCTGGATACTTTGACCCCTCAGGTATAGCGGGGCGGTGGCGGTAATGTGCTATTTGTGTTCGTTTCTGCTGCACCGGTAGGCACAAAATCATTCCAGAATAGGAGACAGGGCACAGTTTACGAACTTGCCTTGTGCTCTTCATTCTGGGACCCCAACATTCCGTTGGATCTTTACAAAAGATAACGGTCAATTGTAGCATAATTATCGGTTCTCCAATATCAGAAGATCTTTTTATTAATGCAAAACGGAGACAAAGCCAGAATGTTAGCTACAGGTCATGTTATCGTTGAAGATGTACAAGCAAGCAAAGAGATGGTGGACCAGAAGACTTTCCCCCATCGTTTACCCAATGCTGTTGTAAAGGTAAAGGTTTCCCTTGCTCGAAAGCCAGTCGAGTCCGACTCTAGGGTTGTGGTGCTCATCTCCGTTTCCAAGCCGAAGAGCCAGCGCTGTCCGAAGACGTTTCCGTGGTCATGTGGCCGGCATGACTAAACACCAAGGCGCACGGAACGCTGTCACCTTCCCACCGAAGTGGCACCTATTTATCTACTTGCAATTTCTTGCTTTTGAACTGCTAGGTTGGCA
>NW_015162041.1:46676-64327 GCF_001447785.1 Gekko japonicus
TTCTTTCTTTCTTTCTTTCTTTCTTTCTTTCTTTCTTTCTTTCTTTCTTTCTTTCTTTCTTTCTTTCTTTCTTTCTTTCTTTCTTTCTTTCTTCTATCTCTGTCTGTCTGTCTGTCTGTCTGTCTGTCTGTCTGTCTGTCTGTCTGTCTGTCTATCTATCTATCTATCTATCTATCTATCTATCTATCTATCTTACAGAAAAGGTCTTTATTTTCCCTGGCTTTAAAATTTCTAAAGAACATATGGATTGCAGCAGTTGGTTGGGTAAAAATAGGGAGCAAGTGTGCAATAAAAGGTCAGACAACGAGTTCTCTGTATCAGTAATAAGTAGGAGTGTGCATTTGGAATAAACCAAGCTGGAAAAAAATAACCGAAAAATACCTTGCCGGTATTTTGGGGGTATTGTTTAAGCAGAATACAGACCAGAGAATCTGAGTGTAAAAGAAGGTTTAAAGCGAGCGGTAAGAGGAGCCAGACCAGAGATCTGGGCTGGGGTGGCGGGAGCTGAGAGTTCAAACCGAACAGCAAGAGGAGCCAGCGCCAGCCGAGGTGATGCAGAGCTCTCAGCTCCCACTGTCTCAGCTGATCCTCTCTTACCTCCCCGCCACACACAGGTCCTGGGGCCAGCTTCTCCTGCAGCATGGTTTAAATCGCGCTGCAGGAGAAGCCAAGCCAGCCAGGGTTGGGCTGGCTTTAAAAAAAAATAATGGTATTTTTCTTCTCGAGTCCATTAGACCCGAATAAATTTGGGATTTCCGAAAAGATTCGTATTGGGATTTGGGATTTTCCAGAAATACCTCCCTCCCCGCCCAGGTCCAATAGACCCAAACTGAAAAATACAGGGGTTTTTTTTTGGCACACCCCTAGTAATAGCTTTTGAGCAAGGGAAACCTTTTAGTAATAAGATGAACAGGTTTGCATGGATATATTGAAATATAATGACAATGCCAGAATTATAGCGATCAAAGATTTATATATATAGTGACTGTTATTTATTTCAAGGATATCACAGTGGTAAAGTCTATGAAGAGTCCCCCTGCTGGAGTGAAGCTTGTGATGGAAACCATTTGCATCTTGAAAGGCATCAAGGCCGATAAAATCCCAGATCCGACAGGTAGTGGGAGAAAGCTAGAAGATTTCTGGGGCCCAGCTAAGAGAGTTCTGGGAGACATGAGATTTCTGCAGTCCCTTCACGAGTATGACAAAGACAACATTCCTCCAGCTTACATGAGCATCATTAGAAAACAGTATATAACCAATCCCGAGTTTGTTCCTGAGAAGATCCGAAATGCTTCCACTGCTGCTGAGGGCCTCTGCAAATGGGTCATCGCCATGGATTCTTATGACAAGTAAGCCTTTGCAGTCTGATTGTTGGGCCAGATGGATGTTGTTTCTTGCCCCCACTTCCCCTGATAGCAGGAAGTTCCAGGGGGTAGATTTCTATAGGGTCAGTTCCATTCCCTTGTTAAGACAGAAGCCTGGGGACTCAGCGTGGTTGCTGTAATATCTCTTCATTTGCAAATATGCAAACTGAACAGGGAGGAGTTTGGTGTAGTGGTTAGGAGCACAGACTAATCTGGGAGGACCAGGTTTAAATCCCCATTACTCCACATGCAGCTGCTAGTGTGACTTTGGGTCAGTCACAAGTTCTCTCAGAGCAGTTCTCTCAGAGTTCTCTCAGCCCCACCTACCTCCCAGGCAATGTTCCCTCTAAGCTGAGTTAGTGTGAGCTAGCTCACAGTTTTTTAGCCTCCGGCTCACACATTTTTGTCTTCACTCAGGAAGGATGGCTCCAGAGCAAACTAATTTATGCAGTAGCCAAATCGCTCGCTCACCACTTTAATGCCAGTAGTTCACAAAGTAGAATTTTTGCTCACAAGACTCCACAGCTTAGCGGGAGCATTGCTCCCAGGGTGTCTATTTTGGAGAGAGGAAGGAGATTGTAAGCTGCTCTAAGTCTCTGAGTGAAGGGCAGGGTATAAATTCAATTTCTTCTTTTCTTCTTCACAAACAGACAGTGCTAGGGTTCTTCTACACTCTCATTTTCGTTGCTTGTGCATCTCTCTTGCTTTGGAGGGGTTTTTTTGCTCCCTCTAGTGGTCACTTTGCTATTACATTGCTGTATCTCCGGCATATTTCCCTGTAATTTTAAAGAGCAGGGAAATAACGCTGGAGATACAGAGATGTCATGTAGAAGCAACCACTAGGGAAAGCAAAACATGGGTGGAAATGGGGAAAAAAACACCCTGAAGCGACAGGGACGCACAAGTGACGAAAATGGGAGTGCAGAAGAACCCCTAGTCTTTACAGAAGCATCGGTTCGCGCAAATCATCAGCATAGGCTTGCCGATCTCTCAACTTTGCACCCTGCCAGGTGGAAAAACTCATTCTGTTTCCTGTTCAAACAGGTCGATCCCCACCGCAGCCTTAGTGCTCAACTGAGCAAAGTTTGTTGAAGGCTTTCACGGCCGGAGTTCATTAGCTATTGTAGATTTTCTGGACTGTACAGCTGTGGTCTTGGCATTGTAGGACCTGATGTTTGCTCACAAGACTCCACAGCTTAGCGGGAGCATTGCTCCCAGGGTGTCTATTTTGGAGAGAGGAAGGAGATTGTAAGCTGCTCTAAGTCTCTGAGTGAAGGGCAGGGTATAAATTCAATTTCTTCTTTTCTTCTTCACAAACAGACAGTGCTAGGGTTCTTCTACACTCTCATTTTCGTTGCTTGTGCATCTCTCTTGCTTTGGAGGGGTTTTTTTGCTCCCTCTAGTGGTCACTTTGCTATTACATTGCTGTATCTCCGACATATTTCCCTGCAGTTTTAAAGAGCAGGGAAATAACACTAGAGATACAGAGATGTCATGTAGAAGCAACCACTAGGGAAAGCAAAACACGGGCAGAAATGGGGAAAAACACCCTGAAGCAACAGGGACGCACAAGTGACGAAAATGGGACTGCAGAAGAACTCCTAGTCTTTACAGAAGCATGGGTTCCCGCAAATCATCAGCATAGGCTCTCTCAACTTTGCACCCTGCCAGGTGGAAAAACTCATTCTGTTTCCTGTTCAAACAGGTCAATTCCCACTGCAGCCTTAGTGCTCAACTGAGCAAAGTTTGTTGAAGGCTTTCACGGCCGGAGTTCATTAGCTATTGTAGATTTTCTGGACTGTACAGCCGTGGTCTTGGCATTGTAGGACCTGATGTTTTGCCGGTAGCTGTGACTGGCCTCCTCAGAGGTGTAACACAGAAAGATGGAGGACTCTCTGTGTCAAGGTGAGAAGAAAAAATGGTAGGCAGGTAATTTATATCTACTCCAGAAGGTGGGGGTAGGGCCGAGTCATTATCTGGTAGGAGTTCCCCAGGCTGTGAACATGCTAATGGAGGAGCTTTCCTGAGGAGGTTCTTTTGTGTATGGATTGGCTGTTTCCTGAGGAGGTTTCCTGTTTCCTGAGGAGGTTCTTTTTCATGTTGACTGGCTGTCGAGATTCTAATCTTATCTCCTCAAGAAACACTCCATATACAAAAGAACCTCCTCAGGAAACAGGGACCTCCTCAGGAAACAATCCATATATATATCCATATACCCAGCGGTTTGAAAGTATTAAATGACAAGTAGATAAATTGGGTACCTGCCCCTAGGTGGCGGGGGGCACCCTCCTTCTTGGGAGGTAAGGGCATCAGCGGCGGCGGCAACAGTGATGACGGCGGAGCAGTTCCTGGTGTTCCAGTGGAGCAACGTCGAAGGCGGAGGCATGGAGAGCGCAGCATCGGAGGCGGAACCCGGAGAGGCGGAGGCTCTGAGAGCGCGGTGACGTGCAGCGCGGTGTGGCAGGAGCCATTAAGGACATTAGCCGTAGCTGCAGCCAACATGGGGCCGCGCACGCCGGAACAAGGCCTGCCGGAGGAAGCTGCCCGGAAAGACCAGCTCCAGAAGGACGCCAAAACCCGAAGCCACTGGAGGAAGCCGGATACCAACAAGCCCTGGGTGCTGGTAGGCAGACACTACCCTATAGACAAATGTGGCCCTAGTTAGGTGAATTGGAATTTGGAAACCATATGTAAACCGCTCAGAGCCCTGTCAAGGATTAGAGCAGTATATAAGTCGAATGTATAAAAGAACCTCCTCAGGAAAGCTCCTCCATTAGCATGTTTCACAGCCTGGGGAACTCCTACCAGATAATGACTCGGCCCTACCTCCACCTTCTGGAGTAGATATAAATTACCTGCCTACCATTTTTCTTCTCACCTTGACACAGAGGGTACTCCATCTTGCTGTGTTACAGCTCTGAGGATGCCAGTCATGGCTGCTGGTGAAACGTCAGGTCACCTACGATGCTGAGACCACGGACGTACAGCCCGGAAACATCTACAGCAGCTAATGAGCAAAGTTTGCTTGTTAGTTTATTTAAATGTTTACACCCCACCTTTCTCTTTGGCTTGGCTCCCCTCTGATCTAAGCAGGCTCTCTCCAATTTCATTGGCTCTTGCAGTGGAGGAATAGCTACTTAAGGTGGAGCAGGGCTACTTGGAGGACGATTGGATCCACCACAGAACTTCCCCCTTTGTCTCTCCAGCCACATAATTACATTAAAAAATTTGTTAACGCCATTTCATTTGTCAGCCAGCCAGTCCTTATTATGGCCCACGGGCCACTCAGAAGCAGAAACACCATTATAAAATTAATTACCTTTGTAAAATACATCATTAATCTTAATATATCTAACAGTTTAAGGGTGGGAAGCCAAGTAGATTGTACACAGGATGTTAACTTGGCTTGCATTTCCATTGCAGAGAACAGAAACTTTGCCTGAGGTGTAGTCCCCCCCCCCATTTAATTTGTTTTCATCGCTGCTGTGGAAATTTACCCACCTCTTGCCCTCCCCCTCCAGTGCAAAAATGGCGCAACCTGGCCAGTCAAGCAGCTAAATGGCCCAGACCAGACGTGACAGCATTCGTTGGTCTGATCCATGGATGCCACGCCATTTTAAAGAGATTTAAGAATGCTTCAAGGGTCCAATCCTATTTGGCCCCACAACACAGTGGGCTGAGGTGCTCTTGTTTTCCCCACCACTCTTTCAAGCATTGAAACAGCCCTGGGGGGGAGGGGAGCGTGGGGTATGTTTTGGCAGTTGTAAAGGTGTGTATGTGTGTGTGGGACAAGCGCACCTCAGCCCACGGTGCTGCGATCGCAGCATTTTTACATCGATTTAAAATGTCGGCAGGGTCCATGGGTCAGACCCACAAACATGGTCATGTCTAATATAGCCCCAAGTTGCCTGCAAAAATGGAGCACGAGTCCCCTCCCTGCCTTCTGCTGTCTCAGATTCTGTTTCCAGTGTATGTCTCACTGCATCCTGGGAAGTGTAGTTCTTGGGGCACCTATCTGACAATATTTATTACTGCTTTTAGTCCTTTAATATATCTGGGCCTCCTTTCAGCCAAAAATTGAATCTCAGCGTAGTATTAAGAAATAGAAAATCTGATACAGAAGGCTATTTGAACTCGTGGGCACTCCATGAAACTGCAGAGCGGTCGGGTTAGAACGGATAAAAGGAAGTACTTCTTCACCCAAAGAGTGATTAACACATGGAATTCACTGCCACAGGAAGTGGTGGGTGCTACAAGCATGGACGGCTTCAAAAGGGAATTAGATAAGCATATGGAGCAGAGGTCCATCAGTGGCTATTAGCCACAAGGTATAGCTAGGGGCTCTGGGGCAAGTGATGCTCTGTCTTCTTGGTCCACTGGTATTTCTGGCCACTGTGTGACACAGAGTGTTGGACTGGATGGGCCTTTGGCCTGATCCAACATTGGCGTCTCTTATGTTCTTATTAAAATTCTAGTGTTCCTTAGGAAGTGAATTCGCAGTTGATCTGGATTCAGGAAATGTGATAATGAATGCACCTCTCTTACATTCATCCAAGCACAACACTGGATCCAAGCACTTCCTCTTTCATGATCATCATGTCTGGCAAACAAAGCATTAACTGTTAAGCAAGCATTTTAGCTGTCCAGGTCGACAAAAGCCCGGAGAGGTTATCTTTAATGAAATTTTGCTGGGGAAAACCCTTCCAGCATCTATAGCAATGCTGGTATAGAGGAAGAGACTTTGCCAGCTAATTTCAACATTCACCTTTCCTCTAGAGAACCACTTTGGTGTAGTGGTTAAGTGCGCGGACTCTAATCTGGGAGAACTGGGTTTGATTCCCCACTCCTCCACTTGCAGCTGCTGGGTGACCTTGAGCAAGCCATAGTTCTGTCAGAGCTGTCCTTGAAAGAGCAGACTTCTCTCTCTCAGCCCCACCTACCTCACAGGGTGTCTGTTGTGGGGAGGGGGAGGGAAAGGAGTTTGTAAGCCACTCTGAGACACCTTTGGGTAAGCCGCCTTGAGCCTGCCTCGGCGGGATATAAATCGAATAAATAAATAAATAAATAAATCTCCTCCTCCTCCTCTCCTGACTAAGATTACTCTTTTTAGTACTTTAGTAACAACTAATTGCCTTTGAATGTAGTCATTCAGTGCGTGTGCAGAGATTGTAGGTAGATTTGTGTAGTGTTTCTGGAGATTTGGGGGTGGAGCCTGGGGAGGGGAGGAGTTGGGAAGGGGAGGGACCTCAGCGGGGTCTGATCCCTGAAAGTCCCCCCCCTCCACAGCAGCCATTTTCTCCAGAAGAACTGATCTCCGTAGCCTGGAGGACAGTTGTAGTTCCAGATTCTGAGGCCCCACCTGGAGACTGGCAACCCTGGTTTCTGTATGCAGACATGTTTGCAGTATATTCAGCTTGCTTTTTTTTTTTTAAAGAGTGGCCAAAATAGTTGCCCCCAAGAAAATAAAGCTCAATGCGGCAGAAGGGGAGCTGAAAATAGCGATGGATGGTTTGAGAAAGAAACAAGCAGCCCTAAAGGAGGTCCAGGACAAACTAGCTAAACTTGAAAAGGCACTGGAGTCGAAGAAGCAAGAGAAAGCCGACCTAGAGAACCAGGTAGGGATCATGAAGCTACAAAGAGCTGGTTCAGAAGTTACAATTGGTGTGAGAAATATCTGCTGGTGCGAAGAGGGTTACTGTGCAGGAGGCCATTTGAATGGCTCTTCTGTGTGTGTGTTTTTTTTAAATCACCTCATAGCTCCTCGGAGGTGTGCAGAGTGCCAGTTTGGTGTAGTGGTTAAGTCCGGGAGAACCGGGTTTGATTCCCCACTCCTCCACATGCACCTGACTGGATGACCTTGGGCAAGCAATAGTTCTGATTAGAGCTGTCCTTGAAAAAGAGCCGTTTCTGTCAAGAGCTCTCTCAGCCCCACCTACCTCCCAGGGTGTCTGCTGTGGGGAGGGGAAGGGAAAGGCGTTTGTAAGACACCCTGAGACACCTTCGGGTAGTGAAGGGCGGGGTATAAATCCAATGTCTTCTCCCTTCTTCTTCTTCAAGTCACAATCACCTAATCTGAAGAGAAGGTACCTGAAGAAGCTCATACCCTGCCACAGATGTTGTTAGTCCTTAAGGTGCTACTAGGCTTTTGCTCTCAGATATTTTTTAAAAATACGAGAAGGGTGGCGAATGTGACATCCTGACCCATAACCTGAGACAGAGGCGTAGAGGGGGGCAGGCACGCTGTGTGAGTGGAGGTGGGGCGTCACTGCAGTGACTCACGAAAGCTCCTACCCAGCCACAAATTCTGTTAGTCGTTAAGGTGCTACTGGACTCTGGCTCTTTTCTACTGCTACAGACAGACTAACACGGCGATCCATCTTGATTTAGCCACCTTATGGTGAACCCTGTAGGGTTCTCAAGGCAAGGAACGAACAGAGGCGGTTTGCCATTGCCTGCCTCTGCACAGGGACCCTGGACTTCTTTGGTGGTCTCCCATCCAAGTACTAACAAGGAGTGACCCTGCTTAGCTTTCAAGATCTGATGGGATCGGGCTAGGCTGGGCCATCCAGGCGAGGGCTGTAGCTCCCTTTGTTGTTGTTCAGTCGCACAGTCGAGTCCGACTCTTCGCGACCCCATGGACCAGATCACACCAGGCCTTCCGGTCTTCCGCCGTCCTCTGAAGTTGGCTCAACTTCATGTTCGTTGCATCCATGACACTGTCTAACCATCTCATCCTTTGCCGTCCCCGTCTTCTTTGACCTTCAATCTTTCCCAGCATCAGGGTCTTCTTCTCCAGTGAGTGCTCCCTTCTCATTTGGTGGCCAAAGTATTTGAGCTTCAGCTTCAGTGTCTGGCCTTCCAGGGAACAGTCAGGGTTGATTTCTTTGAGGATTGACTGATTTGATCTCCTTGCAGTCCAAGGGACTCTCAAGTCTTCTCCAGCACCATAGTTCAAAAGAATCTATTCTTCGGTGCTTGGCCTTCCTTATAGTCCAACTCTTGCAGCCATATATGACTACTGTCATATACTGAATACATGTCTAGCTCCCTAGCCCTCCAGTACTGGACTGAGAAAAACAGCTTCCCTTGGCTGTCTTGCAGTGCGAATGCCAAATGTGGCACGGCTCTTCTGTCTTTACACTGCTAAAGCCGCTATAGTGGAAGAGGCAAAAGAAAAGAATTGGGTTGAAATTTCTACTCAGCTATAAAGTACACATGGATATTCTCGGCTCAGACAATCTTTCTCTCTCTGCATAAAATAACTCACAGAAGTCTTTTAAAGGATTGAATGGTACAGCCCCATGTATTCCTCGAAGCAAAGGTTGGATCCAGTGTAAATGGATAAAATTCTAGTTGTCGGGTGACATGGCCTCACACATCTGAAATTTCACTAATCCTCGAGAGACTTGTTTAAACTGGACCAATCTTACTCAAGCCAAGTGGCAAAGGGAACAATCCTAAACAGATCTACTCAGAAGTAAATCCCATTTTATTCAAGGGGGCTTACTCAAAGTTCTTGGGAATGCAGCCATGCCTGTTTCAGAAGCTGATGTGTTGGATCCTGAAATCTGTGTCTTTCACATCCTGTTTTAGCCAGGTCCGTATTTCTTTGTAGCCCAGTCTTGTGATCTGGCAAACTATGCAGGGTCAGTCGTGGTCAGTATTTGGATGGGAGACCACCAAGGTAGTCCACGGCTGTGACATAGAAGCAGGCCATGGCAAACCACCCCGTAACATCTCTTACCTTGAAACCCTTACGGGTTCGGCATAAGTCAGTTGCAACTTGATGGTATTTTCCACCATCACCATATATTTCTTTGTAGTTGCATAACAAAAACCCTCCAGAGCGTGGACAGAGACCTCCACTGCCGAACCATCAAAGAGAGTTCCCATTCTTCTCCGTTAAGGGCTTTTGAGATCTGTGGCCAAAAGCAGCAGAAATAAAAGAAAAGTTCAGGTTTTTAAGAATTTCTCTTGCCAATTTCTGTTTATTTTATGCTATCACTGAGTCCAAAATAAGATCAAGGCTTAATTGCCTTACATTATAATGGGTTCTATCCCGCCAGCTTTTTCACTCAATCGTGCCCAGTTCCCTCCCAAAATACAGCCCCTTAAAAATCTGATATTCTCAGCATAGCCTTCTTTCGGTAGTCAAGGTGTCCTCTTTTCACCATCGGAACAGCTTCTTGGATCCAACCCTAGTTGTATTGCAGGTGGAACATTTTTGAAATGGTGCCTTTTAAAAAAATTAATGGCTTAATTCTTAAATTTTAGTAGTCAGTTATTTTCATATTGTTTCAAAATGCATTATAATGCTGGTGGGCTTGCCGGTCCCCTGGTTGGGATGCCTGTGGTTCTGTTGTCCTGTGCCACTCAGAATGGTGAAGAATTGTGGGATTTTAAAAAAAGAAACTGCTCTGTTGTTACATGGCTTTTGGGAAGAAACAAAACCAGAAATGATGTCGAGTAACTGTGTTAAGTCACCGGCGATTTTTAGAGCCATCCTATGTGGCTTCTGTTTCCCCCCACCCTCAGAAGTGATGTAGCGACACAATCAACATCACATGCCCCCCATATCTCCTCCCCAAATCTC
Source organism: Gekko japonicus (assembly GCF_001447785.1). Lineage (NCBI taxonomy): Eukaryota > Metazoa > Chordata > Lepidosauria > Squamata > Gekkonidae > Gekko > Gekko japonicus. The sequence goes on from NW_015162041.1 coordinate 56,634, forward strand.
AGCCTGGTAACCCTAAATCTTAGCCTTTTGCGTGCACTGAATTGTGAGTCAGGTTACTGATCCACATGGGTTTTACGCATTGTTTGAACAACTAGAGTTGTTTCAAACTTTCTGTCTTTGGGGACTCTTTTCCAGGTAGCAGAGTCACCCCAGAATGCTGTGCATCGCAAAGGATTCTGGGTCATTTTGTCATTTACTTCAAAGTGATGGTCCACCCTGTAATGGCTCATTGTTGCTCCCTGTTAACGGAGAATGTACCTTAAAGGAACCCCCAGAAGTCTCCAGCAGCTGTCCATTGCGAGAGAAAATTCAGTAGTGGCAGACGGAACAACCTTCTAGAAAAGCTTCTGATCTTATTAGAGCAGCCAAGGAAGGCCAGAATTCCTAGCAACACAGTCTGGAAATCACTGGCCTTGAGAATACATATTTACAACCTGATAGCGCGTGGAACATCTGTACACTTGTTTTTGTCGAATGATAAAAAAATCTTGCCTCTGCCTACCACATTCCTGATGGGAGGTCAGCCAGAAATGCAAAACAAACGGGAAGAGAGCCACATCCTCACACTGATAGAGCACTATCATTGCACTGTAATGATCGTCTGCAATGGCCTTGTCTTGTCTGCACACGAAAATCCAGTCGCGAATGTTTGCTAACCAGAAATGATAGCATGCTGCCCAACAGTGCGTGGACGTGTCTGTCTGAGGTTTCGGTCGTTAACAAGATTCAAACTTTTTTGGGAGGGGAAGCATCTAAGTAAAGCTTAGGAGTTGTGGAACCTGCAGGGAGGGAGGGTCCCTAGATCTTTTGCCCATCTGGTGCCCCCCCCCGATCCAAAGGAAATGGCGGGTTCAGCCTCTACACCTATGCCTGTATTATTTCTGCTTCATTTGGAAAAGTTAAAGTGGTGATTGGGAGGGGAGAGAGAGAGAAGGTAATCTGAGAGTTGCAGACAGACCCCTTCCCAGACCGTCATTCTTCATCTCCAGGTAAAAAATTTTTTTGAAATGAGTTCGCAGCTGGCAGATTTCCTGGTTTCAGTGGGTGCCTTTGCGAAATTCCCGCCATCTTGGATATTAGTAGACAGCTTCCAGGAACAGCTGGATAGGAAACTCGGTATACATTCAGCAGGTTATTCGTGTGAAAGGGACCTCCATAAGTCAGCGTCATTCTCTCGTGAGATAAATATTGCTCATTTGGATGCTCTTATTTTCTGCATTGCATATAAATCCATTATCGGTTGCACATTTCAGACAGGGAGTAAATGATTTATTCGAAGGATAGGAGAACTGAAATGCCACAGACCTGTCTTCAGCCATGACCATTTGTCACGCGCATTTCCTCCCCCCCCCTTTCCTTAAGGCACCCCAGTAACATCCAATCCAAAGGCCATTTATTTTATTGAAAAATAATAATATCATCTGGCAAAATCGATGCGTCTGTAATAGCACTCCTAAGCACTGCCGGCAAAACGTAAAGACCGTTTGCGGTCGAGGTAGCGACCATGGCTTCGTCTTAATTTTATGTTTTGGTTTCAAGGTTGACTTGTGCAGCAAAAAACTGGACCGAGCGGAGAAATTACTCGGTGGCCTTGGAGGTGAGAAAACCCGCTGGAGCCAGACCGCCTTGGCACTGGGGAAACAGTACATCAATCTGACAGGCGATATCCTCATCTCGTCAGGCATCGTAGCCTACTTGGGAGCCTTCACATCCAGCTACAGACAAGTAAGGAATGAGAGAATGGCATTGGGGGGGGGGGCTCAACGTAGGTTACTTTCACACGAGGCGCATGGGGGCAGCTTTTCTGCACCCCAGGCCCGTGACACTCAGTGCTGCTCCACAACTCCTTCCTGCTTATCACAGTGGTGCAGAAGCACGAAGCTGACAATAATCTTGTTGGGGCCCCCGATAGACGCCCCCAATAAGCTTGTTGGGTCCCCCACAAGTGCCCCCCCAACTTCTGAGCCAAAGCTCCCAGCTGTTAAAAGACTAAAAAGAACGCCAGAGTTGAGTGTCAGCATTTTAATGCAAAAATAGTAAAAAGCCCAGTAGCACCTTTAACAGGAGCTCCGGTGGCTCAAGTGGTTAAGACGCTGAACTGCAGGCTGTGGAAGGTCAGTAGTTCAGCAGTTCGAGACCCGGGTTGCCGCATGATGGAGTGAGCTCCCATCTCTAGTTCCAGCTCCTGCCAACCTAGCAGTTCGAAAGCAAGAAATTGCAAGTAGGTAAATAGGTACCACTTCAGTGGGAAGGGAACAGCGTTCCGTGCGCCTTGGCGTTTAATCATGCCGGCCACATGACCACGGAAACGTCTTCGGACAGCGTTGGCTCTTCGGCTTTGAAACAGAGATGAGCACCGCCACCCTAGAGTCGGATTCGACTGGCTTTCGAGCAAAGGAACCGTTACCTTTACCTTTAGCACCTTTAAGACTAATGAAGTATAAGCTTTTGGGAAACATCTGACAAAACAACTGCACTTTATTGAAGCATAAGCTTTTTGGGAAACATCTGACAAAACAACTGCATCTGACGAAGAGAGCTGTGTTTCTCGAACACTTGTGCTACAATAAAGTTTGTTACTCTTAAAGCTGCCACTGGGCTCTTCACTGTCTTGTAGCAACAGACTAACACGGCGAACTCCTCTGGATCTATGACCATTTTAATGGCGGTGCTAAACTCCGACCCTCCTCTGGATTGTCTGCAAGCAGAGACCCCCCCAGGGGTTAATTGAGAAAATGCAGAAGTAGGAAGGTGGGGGGGAGGGGAATGCCTTCCCTCTCAAACACCCCAACAAAACAACCAGACCAACAAAAACGACAGACTGAAAATGTTGTGATGGGAAACCTCGGTTTGGGGGAGATTTGAAATGAAGCTGAACCTATCCAGGTAAAAAAAAGGCTGCTCTTGATTTGGACATGATTGGGAGGATGACATCATATGGAAATCTGCCCACTTTCCTTCAGACACGGAGCATGTGCCACATGGGGGAACAGGGCTCAGAAGAGGACTATTTCACATGTGTCATGTTTGGTGTAGCAGTTAAGTGCGCGGGCTCTAATCTGGGAGAACCAGGTTTGATTCCCCACTCCTCCACTCGCACCTGGCTGGATGACCTTGGGCAAGCCGTAGTTCTGATAAGAGCTGTCCTTGAAAAAGAGCAGTTTCTGTCAAGAGCTCTCTCAGTCCCACCTCCCTCACAGGGTGTCTGTTGTGGGGAGGGGAAGGGAAAGGAGTTTGTAAGCCGCTCTGAGATTCCTTTGGGTAGTGAAGGGCAGGGTATAAATCCAATCTACTCCTCCTCCTCTTCTTCTTCTCCTTCTTACCACATGTGGCTCCTGACCCTGCGGGGAGGGAGGGATACAAGACAAATAAAATAAAATAAGTCTCCCCAGGTGGGACCTGATGATTTCCCAGAATTACATCTTATCTCCACACTACAGAGATCAGTTCCCTGTGGAGAAAATGGCTGCTTTGGAGGGTGGACTCTGTGGCATTATGTACCCCACTGAGGGGGTCCCTGTCTTCCCCTAGACTCCACCCCCAAATCTCCAGGAGTTTCCCAACCTGGATCTGGCAACCCTATCAGTTCCCCTGGAGAAAATGGCTGCTTTGGAGGGTGGACTCTGTGGCATTATGTACCCCACTGAGGGGGTCCCTGTCTTCCCCTAGACTCCACCCCCAAATCTCCAGGAGTTTCCCAACCTGGATCTGGCAACCCTATCAGTTCCCCTGGAGAAAATGGCTGCTTTGGAGGGTGGACTCTGTGGCATTATGTACCCCACTGAGGGGGTCCCTGTCTTCCCCTAGACTCCACCCCCAAATCTCCAGGCGTTTCCCAACCTGGACCTGGCAACCCTACCCCTCATCCCCTGCTGATGGCCACCGGGGGAGCCTGGCAGCACTACTGAGTGAGGATCCCTGGTACTGTGGGACCAAAGCATTTCTCCCAAAAGAAGAGGGTCAAACTTGTATCCTGATAGAGCTTGTCAGAAATTCACAGATCGAGCCATGTAGCAATAGAAATAACATTTAGTTAGGAGAGCACTCTCATTCTGGGGTTTTTTTTGTGTGTGTGTGTGCCGTAGTCAGGCATTTTCCCTTCATTTCCCCCCACCTCAACAAAACTTTTAAAATTATTTTTTTTTTCAACTCTTTAACAAATGAGTTGGGACCAGCAGAGGATTGTAACTCATAGGACACAAATAAAAATTCAGTAAGCTTTTTTATAGCAGACATTATATCACATCAAAATAGCTTTAATTTATCCCTGTTCTGCTTATTTTATTACTAAGTGGCAGACAATTATCCTTAAAGTGTTTTAAAGTTGTCTGGGAGATGAATCCAGAAATATTTAATTGGACTTAATTTCCAGGGGGCATTAAAGTTCCTTGCAGTTTTGTTTTGTTTTTGTGTGTGTCTAAATCAGTTCCCAAGTCCAATGTTTCTGATTGTGTCTAATTTATTTTATACTCTGGGGGTTTATGATCGATTCATGCTTAAACAGTCCCATTAAAAGCAACGGGACTTCACGGTGCTTAACTTTGTCTCGATTTTAGCTACAAATACTTCTCTGAGAATGTAAAGGTAAAGGTTCCCTTGCTCGAAAGCCAGTCGAATCTGACTCTAGGGGGTGGTGCTCATCTCTGTTTCCAAGCTGAAGAGTCAGCGCTGTCCGAAGACGTTTCCGTGGTCATGTGGCCGGCATGACTAGACGCCAAGGCGCACGGAACGCTGTTACCTTCCCACCAAAGCAGTACCTATTTATCTACTTGCAATTTCTTACTTTCGAACTGCTAGGTTGGCAGGAGCTGGGACCAGAGATGGGAGCTCACTCCATCACGCGGCACTCGGTTCCCAAACTGCCAAACTACCAACCTTCCGGTCTGCAGCTCAGCATCTTAACCTCTGAGCCACCATGGTGTCGCGGAGTGCGCTCCTGGCGTCCCCAGGTCTCCGTTGGATTCTAGCAGTCCAATTGCACCTTGTTGAGGTTCTGCTATAGTCACCACACAGACTCAGGTTTAGTGGTAAACTATATACAGTGCAGTTTATTTACAAGTCACAGTTCTCTCGGGCAAAGTGCTTCGCCAAGCAATCAGTTTTCACATCAGCACACAATGTACAAGACATTCACAGTTATATACATATAACAACCAATCATATCACTGCTGAGTCACTCTGATAAGACATCAGCTTCATACCAGTTAGAACCAGATTGCTCTGGTCACCTGGACTGTCAGTTACTTTGACATCTGTCACTTGGATTGAGTTGATCTATGTACATTGTTACACATGTATCACACATGCTGAATACTTACATATTCCAACACACGGCTCCTCTGAGAACGTAGGGGTTCATAATTTCAACTTTATACAAAATATGGGGCGAGGGGTCCTCTAAGTGCGATACCAAGCAGTTTTAAGCTGAGTGTTAAGGGAAAGGGGTAACATCTGCATCAAGATATTCAAAGACATGCTATTGGGTGCTTATAACTGTATTTATTGAAATGCTATGACGTTATTCATTGAATGCTGTAAACCGCCCTGAGTCCTATCAGGGAGAGGGTGGTCTAGAAATCCAAGGGAGGAAGGGAGAACAAAAGATCTACGAACCAGAGATCCGTGCATTTGTGTTTTTCACCGTCACCTGTGGCTTCCCCCCAAATGGGAACGGTTTCTGTCACGGCTCAGGTGGGGTGTCACCTGACGCTGCCACCACTCTGGATTGAGGTTCCCTTGAGAAGGCCCAGAGCTCCCTCCCAAGACCTTCAGACCTCCCTTTTGGCTGAATAACAGGCGTGAGGACCAGGCAGAGTGAAACAAGGAAAAGGTTTATGATACAGGAGGTCAAACAACAAGGTGCAGAATAATAACAATAAGTGGGTGAAAAGAAAAGAAATCAAATGCCCTAACAGGTCTAAATATATACTGTCCCTAGCTCACTATCTGCAGTGGCCTTAGACTGCTCACCCTTCCCTCAGGATGAGGATTTCTCCCTGCAGCAGCATTCCTTCTGGCTCTGCCCTCTGGAAGAAAGAACAATTTCTGCTCTGGCACCAGCCCTTTTGTTCCCCAGCCCTCTTCTTCCCTATTGGTCAATTTTGGCTCCAAAACCTCTCAGGGGCTTCTGGGAGTTGTAGTCCCAGCCTCACCTACTGCTAGCCAGGCTCCCTGGGCCTAGTAGGCCTCTGGGGGCACAGCCCAGATCATGACAGTTTCTAATAAGACATGAGACACGGGGAGATCCTTCTATGGATCTCATTACCTGCCCCATTCAGATCAGAACCACCAGGCACAGGGAGAAGGGGAGTTAACTCTTTATTTTATTTATTTATTTGTTGGATTTCTACCCTGCCTTCCCCGCAAGCGGGCTCAGGGTGGGAGACAACGAGAGAATTTACAGAGCCATTAAAACGAATCATCACAAATAAATAGCTTAATTTCTAAGGTCCCAGCAGTGCTAAATAGATGACAAAACAAAGAGTCACAACAGAAACGATAGTAACATCTCTTTTACATGGGCAAATGTAATAGGGCAGGTTTGAGCAAGGGAGGCCAGATGGTTGGGTGTCTTCCGCCTCAACCAAAGGCCTGGCGGAACAGCTCTGTTTCACAGGCCCTGTGAAGCTGTAGTAAGTCTTCCCCCTAAGAAGAAGAGATTGGAGTTATACCCCACCCTTCACTGCCGAAGGAGTTTCAGAGTGGCTTGCAATCTCCTTATAATCTGTCAAACTTTCAGAACCATTTTTGCGTTGTGGTTGGGAGCGTGGACTCTAATCTGGGAGAACCGGGTTCGATTCCCCACCTCTCCACACGCAGCCAGCCTGTTGTCCTTTGATCATTCACAAGTTCTCACAGAGCTTTTCCCTCAAGAGCAGTCCTTGAAAGAGGTCCCTCAGTCCCACCTGCCTCACAGGGTGTCCGTTGTGGGGAGGGGAAGGGGAAGGAGATTGTGAGCCGCTCTGAAGACTCCTTCAGGTAGTGAAGGGCGGGGTATAAATCCAATTTACTTGCCCTCCTCCTTCTCCTCTTCTTCTTCTTCTCTTTCAAGACTTTGCTACTGCTTTGTTGGTATCCTGAAACGGACATTGTTCCTCCTTCAAATCCGGCAGGGAGCCGTGGTAACGCCGGCCTTTGGCCTTTGGCCTTCTTCCCTTTCAGACCCAAGCGCACGACTGGGTGCTGACGTGCAAGGCGAGGGGCATCCCGTGCTCCGATGACTTCTCCCTAACAGCCACTTTAGGAGAACCCGTGAAAATCAGAGCCTGGAACATTGCCGGCTTGCCTTCCGACTCCTTTTCCATCGACAACGGCATCATCATCTCGTAAGTAGGAGTTACGTCAGACAGACACCGATTGGTTTCAGATGTTTCGTGACTCTTTTAAAAAACAACAACACAATCTCATCCACTGCTTGAAGGGAACACAATAGGTGTACTAGTCTACATTTTTTAAAAAAAAAGCGCTGGTCATATCTGCTTTACCTTTTTTTTTTGGTATTTTCCATACGTATGTGTTAGGGATGCCAAGTCCCCCCAGGGGGCGGGGAAACACCCGCCCCAGAGGCTCGTTCCCCGCTGCCGGCGGATCGGGCCCCGGGGGGAACCCCACCCCGGCGTGCGCGTCACCAGGAAGTGATGTTATGACGCTGGGGGCGGGGCCACGACCATCTGAGGGGGAAACTCTATGTTTCC
>NW_015162041.1:64744-110927 GCF_001447785.1 Gekko japonicus
GAACAAAGTTTGAGTCCAGTGGCACCTTTCAGACCAACGAAGTCTGCACACGAACACTTATACCCAGAATTAAAACTTTGTTGGTCTTAAGGGTGTCACTGGACTCAGACTTTATTCTGTCGCTTTACATTTTGTGAGCTCCAGGTTTTAGGCCTGGCATTTCTAGACCTTGGTCTTGGTCTAGGAGACCCAGTCTGGGAAAGACCTTTTCCTGTGTCTGTTGACAGCCACTGCCAGTCACAGAAGAAGAAGAGATTGGATTTAAACCCTGTTCTTCAATGCCCGAGGGAGTCTCAGAGTGGCTTGCAGTCTCCTTTCCCCTCCCCACCATGGACACCCCGGGAGCAATGTTCCCTCTAAGCTGTGGAGTCTTGTGAGCAAAAATTCAACTTTGTGAGCTGCTGGTATTAAAGTTGTGAGCAAGCGATTTGGCTCCTGCATAAATTAGTTTGCTCTGGAGCCGTCCTATATTTATGTATTTATTTTATTTATTTATTTTTCATATTTATACCCCACCCTCCCCCATGGGCTCAGGGCGGCATACAGAGGCAAGGCAAAACCTTGCCATGATAAAACATAATATACATAATAATTTAAAAACATACAGTACATCTTAAAAATCCTAATTTAAACAAAGTGCTCAGTGTCCTTCCTGAACGAAGAGAAAAATGTGTGAGCCGGAGGCTAAAAAATTGTGAGCTAGCTCACACTAACTCAGCTTAGAGGGAACACTGCCCGGGAGGTAGGTGGGGCTGAGAGAGCTCTTTTGAAAACTGCTTGTGAGAGAACAGCCCTGAGAGAACTTGTGACTGAGCCAAGGTCTCACCAGCAGCTGCGTGTGGAGGCGTGGGGAATCAAACCTGGTTCCCCCAGATTAGAGTTCCATGCTCCTAACTACTACACCAAACTGGCTCTCGAAAGGACAACCAGGATGTTCTCTGTGGCATGGAAATGCTGCAAGAGAACTGGGAGGGCTATCAGGATATGAGAGGTGAGTTCATAGATGAGAGTGGGATTATGGGAAAGGAGAGCCAGTTTGGTGTAGTGGTTAAGTGCGCGGACTCTAATCTGGGAGAACCAGGTTTGATTCCTCACTCCTCCACATGCAGCTGCTGAATGACCTTGGGCAAGCCACAGTTCTGACAAGAGCTGTCCTTGAAAAAGCAGTTCTGGAAAGAGCTCTCTCAGCCCCACCCGCCTCACAGGGTGTCTGTTGTGGGGAGGGAAAGGAGTTTGTAAGCCGCTCTGAGACTCCGAGTGAAGGGTGGGGTATAGATCCAATCTCTTCTTGTTGTGTTCTTTGAAGCTCTTCTCACTGAAGTGAGTATCGCCGAGAATACCAACCCCTGAACTGAAGAAGTATCTCCGGAAGTGAGCAGGGACTCACGAAAGTTTTTAAGGTGCTCCTGGACTCTTGCCTCAGACTTTACGTTTCACATTTACGGGCCACAGCTCAGTGGCAGAGCATCTGCTTTGCTGTCTGTAGGAGAAGGTTGAGATCAAAATAACGTAACAATTTACAGGCTTTCGAGAGCTTGTACCTGACGAAGGGTGCTCTGACTCTCGAAAGCCCACACCCTGGAGATCTTGTTGGTCTCTGAGGTGCTACAGGAGTCAAATCTGGCTCTCCTACTGGAGACCACCACGGTACCCACCGCCTGAGACTATGACGTTATGGTAGGCTATCCGGTACTCACTCAAATTTCTGGTGGAACTCAGATGTGAAACTATTGAACTACCAATCCTATTGAACTAAGCCTTTCTGCAAAACTCGTTTCTGATTTCCACCCGCCTACCATCGGTATGGAAGACAGAACAGAAAAAAAACGATGGCTTGGGTCTGATGCCGCATTTGCAGACCATTTCCCAAATTGCTGGTCATTTCCGGATTTAAGTGTGGTTCCACGCAAGGCTGAGCTGCTGTGCTGTAGGAACCGCTGGCCCAAGTGGTGTTTGTGCAACTGGAACTGCAGTGCAGTTGATGATCAGTTCGTAGGCGGTACTGTCGGGTTGCACAAGTGGAAACTGAATGAACATATATATATATTAAATATATACAGATCACGCAAGGTCCCAGCGACGGTTTCAACTGTTTCAAAGATAAACTTACACATGAAGCTGCCTTCTACTGAATCAGACCATCAGTCCATTGTCTACTCAGTATTGTCTACTCAGACGGGCAGCATCTCTCCAGGGTCTCAGACAGAGGTTTTCCACATCACCTACTGCCTGGTCCTTTTTGACTGGCGATGCCAGGGATTGGAGACCCTGGAGAGCCACTGCCAGTCCGAGTAAGCAGTACTGACCTTGATGGGCCAAGGATCGGATTCAGAAGATGGCGGCTTTGTGTGCATCCATATGTGCTCATATGGGGTAGCCGTCGCTGTCATCGTTTTTGTTTATACATCGTGAAGATTCAATAGCATTTTGGGGTTTTTTCCCCATGATGGTTGTTTTATTGTAGATTTTTATATTCTACTTATTAATTATTATTTATTATATTAAATTTATCGGCCACCCTTCCTTGCGAGCAGGGCTCAGGGCGGCTTACATCAGAATACAATATAATTGAGTTAAACCAACATTAAAATATTTACTTATTATTATTCATTATATTCAATTTATTGGCCACCCTTCCTTGCCGACCAGGGCTCAGGGCGGCTTACATCAGAAATAAATGCCATATAATTGAGTTAAAACAGCATTAAAATACTTAAAAACAGTCAGAGAACAACACTAATTCCAAGATGATGGTAATTTCCACCAGCCCCCTGGGTGGTGGAGGGGCTAGGCAGGAATAAAAGGGGATATTAAAGTATGGGAGTGGCGGACTGTCACTGTCCCCAACCAGATGCCTGGCAGAACATCTCTGCCTTATGGGCTGTCACGGCTCAGGTGGGGTGTCACTTGATGCTGCCACCACTCTGGTTTTAGGTTCCCTTGAGAAGGCCCAGAGCACCCTCCCAAGACCTTCAGACCTCCCTTGTTTGGCCGAAATCAGCGTGAGGACCAGGCAGAGTAAACAACAAATGAAAGGTTTATTTTACAGGAGGTCAGCCCAATATGGGAAAAAACCAGGTGCAAGAACAATAGCAGTAAGGGGGTGAAGACAAAAGAAACCAAATGCCCTAACGCTTCTAAACTTACTGTCCCTAGCTCACTGTCTCAAGTGGGCCTCAGTCTGCTCACCCTTCCTCTCCGGATGAGGGTCTCTTCCCTGCAGCAGCCTACTTTCTGGCTCTGCTCTCTTGGAAGAAAGAACAGCTTCCTCTGTACCAGCTCTTTTGTTATAAGTCCTCTTTCTCTGTGATTGGCTAAAATTGGCACCAAAACCTCTCAGGGGCTTCTGGGAGTTGTAGGCCTGGCCTTAGGGTTGCCAAGTCGCTCGGACTCACCGGCGGGGGTGCGTCGCTTGGGTCCGGGAGCTGCTGATGAATGTGTGCGCGCTTGCAAAGCACACGCGCGCCACCAGAACGTCACAGGAAGTGACGCACAACATAGAGCAGACAATAGAGTTTTCCCTCCAACGATTGGGGCCACGCCCCCAACGTGATCTACGTGGTTGTGTGACACACCCACGCTGCGCTTCGGGGGGCGGGGTTCCCCCGGGGCCCGATTCCGTGGGGGCGGAAATCGGGCCTCCAAAGCGGGGGTTTACCCGCCCCCTGTCCCCACTTGGCAGCCCTACCTGGCCTCCTCCCACTGCTAGTCAGGCTTCCTGGGCCTGCTAGGCTTTGCTTGCACAGCCCAGATCATGACACAAGCCCTACAGAAAGGTAGTAAATCCTTCAGAGTATGGATGTTCTCCAGCAGAGAGTTCCACCAGGTGGGGGCCAGGGCCGAGAAAGCCCTGGCCCTAGTCGAGGACAGCCGGCTCTCTCTTGGGCGAGGGCCACCAGGAGGTCCTTATTACTAGGACTCTATTGGGAGGTGGCGCACAAACACCTTCCATGAACGTCTGCGTGCACATGCCTTCTTTCTCTCCAGGAATGCAAGAAGATGGCCTCTCATGATAGATCCTCAGGGACAAGCAAACAAGTGGGTGAAGAACATGGAAAAGGCAAACAGCCTGCACGTCATCAAGCTCAGCCATTCGGAATTCGTGAGAACGCTGGAAAACTGCGTGCAGTTCGGCACACCCGGTGAGCAGCCGAAGCCAAAGCGGTTGATTGATAACAAGCCGGCGGCGGTGGGGGGGGCAGGATTAACTCGGAGTTAGCTTGGGAATTATATACGCTCCCGCTTTCATCAGGCTGGTCGTGGGTCATCAGATTGCAGTCGTCACAACTGAAATGCCACCAGGCTATAAAGCTCTTGGTGTCTAATTTCCAGTTCCTGCCTAGGGTGTGTTTATCTTCAAAACGACAGTCTTGCCTGGTCTGGCTCATACTTTCAATGGACTTCATATTTTTATCTCTCATAGAGTCCTCGGGATTGATATAAACAGTCATTCAGCCTCTTTTTGCGACTCTGTGTGTGCCGATCTTTTTGATAAGGAACCAGGGACTGAGATAAAAGAGTTCACTTAGAGGCCAGTTATTTTCCTTTTATTGGAAAAAATGTAAGGACGACTGTGGCCGGGGGTGTATGTGTTTCTACTAGAGTCAGGCTTGCCAACCTCCAGGTGGGAGTCCAAACAAAACATCCATGACGAGAATAACAGATATATATATATGCAAAATTGTTTACTGTAATAATCACAACTCTGTGAAAAACTGCCTTCTTTTATCGCTCACATGCAATGAATTTTGTGCAATAAAATATCCGTTTCACAAGGATTGCTTTATCTGAGCGTGTAGAAGGGGTCATTTCCTGCGGGAGCGCACAGGAGCGGAGCTCCGGCAGTAAGGAGCCCAGGGGGCGGGCACATGTAACAAGCCCCGCCCCCTGCTCCCAGCTGCCGTCAGTCCAGCCACGAGGAGCAAGAGGCAGCCAGGTAAGTTGCAGAGCACCCCCCCCGGGCCCGCCTTCAGGTACAAGCTCTCCCTCCTCTGTGAGGGCAGATCTGCACGTCCCCCCCCCCCCAATAGCTAGCAATCCAAAACAGTCCAGTGGAGCCTGAGCGGTGGGTGTTGCCTTCTGACACACTTCTGGTGATGTCAGGGGGTGTGGCATATGCAAATAAGGTATGCTAATGAGTTATGCTAATGAGCTCCTGAACCTCTTTTTCTACGAAATGACCCCTGGCATGTAGTAATTACAATTCTTATCAATCTCCACTTATCAACTCTTGAAATAAACATCCCATGTTCATGTTGACTCTCTGATACCAGAACCCAAGGTTTGTGAAGGCCTTGAGAGGTTCTGATATCAGAAAGTCAACACGGGATGTTTATTTCAAGAGCTGATAAGTGGAAATTGATAATAATTGTAATTGCTACATTATGGTTGAAATGGATAAAATGACAAGGAAACTTAAGACTCTTGAAGCAGAAGAATTTTATGCTGACTGGAAAGATTTTAAAGATTACCTGGAGAAATATTGGGATGTAAAGGACAATTTAATTTGCTTTGATAGTTATTGAAAAGTGTGTGTTATTAGAAGAAAGTTAACTGTAAGTGAACAATTGGTGAAAGAAATGTTACCGATAGATTATGATTATAAGATATGGGAAAATAGAAGACAATTTAAGACATGGGCTGGAGGTTGGAGCACTGTGGGAAGCCAAGGGGGGGGGAGTAGAATAGAAGAAAGGATGTATAACAACTAAGAATATAATATGTATTTGACTTAATAATATATCCTAATAAATTGTTTTTGGGGAAAAAAAAGAATTGTAATTACTACACACTCAGATAAAGCAATCCTTGTGAAACGGATATTTTATTGCGCAGAATTCGTTGCACGTGAGCGATAAAAGAAGACAGTTTTTGACAAAATTGTAATTATTATAGTAAAATTTTTTGCATATATATCTTCATTTCCTCCTCGTTATTCTTGTCGCAGAAGTTTCGTTTGGACTTCCATCTCCTCCCGTGATCTCTCACTTTTGGCTTCAACCTCCAGGTGGGGCCTGGAGATCGCGCAGAATCAGAACAGATCGCCAGGGGACAGAGACCACCAGTTCTGCAGGAGAAAATGGCTGCTTTGGAGGGTGGAGTCTACGGCATTATATCACACTTAGGTCCCACCCCCACCCCAAATCCCTCTCTCCTCAGTTTCCTCGCCTCCAAAATCTCCAGGTATCCCCCTACCTGGAGTTGGCAGCCCTAGCTAGAGAGGACATCGTTGCTGAACACACTCGGCTTTATCTGGGACCTCTTTGGTTTCTACTGAGCAGACACAGAACTGCGTGTTCTACTCAGTGTGGGGAAGTCAGCAAACATGGCGCCCTCTCTTAATTTTCATTTGGCGGCATTCAGAATCTTTGCATGTAAAAAACGTACCCTCCACTAATAGGCGATTCAACTTCTGTATTTGATCTTTAATATTTCCAATATTGCAGGGCTCTTTTTGTAGCAGGAACTCCTTTGCATATTAGGCCACACACCCCTAATGTAGCCAATCCTCCAAGAGCTTACAGAGCCCTTCTTACAGGAGCTACTGTAAGCTCTTGGAGGATTGGCTACATTAGGGGTGTGTCGCTTAAACAGCGTTAATGGGATCACACGTGCTGCTATGCTTTTGATTGGTTAATTATAGCTGTCTTTAATTATATCTTTGGGCCACCCCACCAAATATGTATGAAACCCCCATCCCCACATTTCCAGCTTTTTGCTTATCTTCTCTTATAGGCCTTTCTTATTCTCTGGAGTGTTAAATATCACCGGTCTAAGATTTCATTGCGCTTTTCTTTGAAATTTATGTACAGGGATGCAGCTGGCTCTGTTGTAAAAATATTTCTTCTCCTGAACTTCAGCCAAGTGATGGCCCGAAACTGTTTTCCATTTTGTTTTAAAATTATTGCCCATCTGGCGGTATTTCTCGGAGATTGGTTTTGCTCTATATTTTGTTCCCCTTCCTTGCAAATCATAAGTCCTGGCTTTATGGCTGAAGAAACTCTGTTCTTTTATTGTCCGGAAGTGTTGCTGGAAAACGTGGGCGAAGAACTGGACCCAATCCTCGAGCCGCTTCTGCTGAAACAGACGTTCAAGCAGTCCGGTAGCATCTGCATCCGCCTGGGGGACTCCACCATCGAATATGCTCCCGACTTTCGCTTTTATATTACCACCAAGCTGAGGAACCCCCACTACCTCCCGGAAACATCTGTAAAAGTGAGAAGCTTGTGTGGGAACTTCATGGGTTTGTTTTTTTGTATAGAATTATAGAATCACAGAGAGTTGGAAGAAGAAGAAGAAGAGATTGGATTTATACCCCGCCCTTCACAACCCAAAGGTGTCTCAGAGCGGCTTACAAACTCCTTTCCCTTCCCCTCCCCACCACAGACACCCTGTGAGGTAGGTGGAGCCGGGAGAGCTCTTGACAGAAACGGCTCTTTTTTCAAGAACAGCCCTTGTCAGAGCTACGGCTTGCCCAAGGTCATCCAGCCAGGTGCAAGTGGAGGAGTGGGGAATCAAACCCGGTTCTCCCAGATTAGAGTCCGCGCACTTAACCACTACACCAAACTGGAAGGGGCCCTACAGGCCATTCAGTCCAACCCCCTGCTCAATGCAGGATCAGCCCAGAGCATCCCTGACCAGTGTTTGTCCAGCCGCTGCTTAAAGACTGCCAGGGAGGGGGAGCTCACCACCTCCCTAGGCAGCTGATTCCACCATTGCACAACTCTTCCTGTCAAAAACGTTTTTCCTAATATCCATCTGGTACCTTCCTACCCTTAATTTAAACCCATTCTTCCGAGTCCTCTCCTCTGCTGCCCACAGGAACAGCTCCCTGCCCTCCTCCTCTAAGGGACAGCCCTTCAAATACTTCAGCCTCCTCTTCTCCAGACCGAACATTCCCAAGTCCCTCAGCCTTTCCTCATAGGGCTTGGTACAATGAACAGATAAGTACATCAGCAGCAGTTCTGTTTCTCTAGTGGTCTTCCTTAAGGTTGCATGTATGAATATGGACAAATGCTTTAGTTGTAGGTGATGGCTTGTATTTTCTAACATTGGCTTCATACGCCAGACAAATTTAGTTTACAACTACACTACTGGAGACTTTTCGATAGGCTTTTCTGCATATTCATTTCCCTCACTTCGAAGTTCCTTTTTTCTTTGGGCTTTTTTTCCTGTTCCACATGTATTTTGCTCCCTCTAGTGGTTGATGTGATATTACACCGGTTTATGTCTAGTATATCCCCCTGCAGCTTTAAATTGCAAGTTTTTATGCCAGATATCAACCGTTGTAATATTGAATCGACCACCAGAGGAAGCAAAACATGAATGGAGCAGCCCGCCCCTCCCAATGAAGCAGGAATTTACAAGCAAAGAGAATGGCAATGTGGAAAAGCACTGTGATTCCCCATCTCTTCCCACTGGATTAATGAAGACTTGGTAAAAGGGCAGTTTTCAGGAAACCATGGCAAAGCCTGACTAAAACGCTACTCTTTTTGCCTACTTAGTTACCCCTGCATTTTGGAGCATCTCACTCATAAATAAATGGGACAAAATTATCCAAAGCTTTATCAAACACACTAGTTCAGTACAGACATCTTGTAAAACCATGAGCTTTATTAAACTATGGTTAGCATGATTGTACAGATGCGGGCCATTCCACTGACTATAATTTGAGTACATCAACCCAGGATCTGAAACTATGGTTTGAAGGTGGTTGTTAACCAAAGTTAATGAAGAGCAAGTTTGGTGTGGTGTTTAAGTGTGTGGACTCTAATCTGGGAGAACCGGGTTTGATTCCCCACGCCTCCACTTGTAGCTGCTGGATGACCTTGGGCAAGCCATAGTTCTGGCACAGCTGTCCTTGAAAAAGAGCAGTTCTTGAAGGAGCTCTCTCAGCCCCACCTACCTCACAGGGTGTCTGTTGTGGGGAGGGGAAGGGAAAGGGAAAGGAGTTTGTAAGCTGCTCTGAGACGCGGAGTGAAGGGCAGAGTATAAATCCAATCTCTTCTTCATCATCTAATTAATTGTGGTTTTGCATGATTTACAAATATGGACATCCCGGTATGTAATGGTGGTGAGGAGAGGGGTGAGCGCGGCCGGGGGGGGGGGGGGGGGGGGGCTAGCAGAAGGAGTAAAAGCAGCATTTGTCAAAACAGACCAGGATTTGAATCATTGTGAGCCATTTCCTGATTTCAGGATTTCCTGATTTTTGTGAGCCATTTCCTTAATTTCCTGATTAAGTAAACCAAAATCCCTCACTGTGGGCTTTTCGACATCCTGATTTTCCTTGCTTACAAGTTCCTGTTTCTTGGGGGTGGGGGTGGGGGTCTGTTCTGCATGTGTTTTGCTACCTCTAGTGGTCGATTTGATATTACAGTTTATGTCTGACATAAAACCCTGCAGTTTTAACCTGCAGGGAGAAGATGCTGAATATAAACGGGTTTAATGTAGATTCATCCACTAGAAGGTGCAGAACATGTGTGAAATAGAAACACCCCCCCCCAAAAAAAACACAACGGAACTTACAAATAGGAAAAATGAAAATGCAGAAAAGCCCTATGTCTGAGCCAAGCTAATGAATCTCTTTTGCATAAAGAGTTTGCATTACTTTATGAGCCATCAAACAGGGAATGTCTTGTGTTGAAGACGGACTGAAATTTACATATAAGATACATTGTATTTTCTTACCCATGGCCTAAATAAAAAGCATTGAAACACTATCCTAAATTTGAAAGCTCCATATTTCAGTGATCTGTGGTTGGCGTGGATTTATGGTCTATCCTATTGTAACTCTGTTTTGGAGCTGTTCTTTTTCTTAATTCCCAGGTAACGTTATTGAACTTCATGATAACACCCGAAGGAATGCAAGACCAACTTCTTGGGATCGTCGTTGCAAGAGAGAGACCGGATCTCGAAGAAGAAAAACAAGCTCTGATCTTGCAAGGAGCGGAGAATAAAAGGTACTAAAATGTTATTTGCTACCAACCCCCCCCCCCCAAGTGTCTTAATAGGCAGGGCGGGGCAATAATTGATGAATGAGTTCCTTTTTCCAGGGACAGGAGTTGGATCTAGAGTTATCAAATCGTGGGGTTCACCGAATAAGAGCAGCTGCCTATGTCCCTTGAAGAATGCAGTCTGTGCAAAGAGCGTTTTGAACGGAGAGTTCACACAACGTTTTCTGTCTACTTGGAAATTGATTAATGAATAAGAGCAGCTGCCTGTGTCCCTTGAAGAATGCGGTCTGTGCGAAGAGCGTTTTGTATGGAGGGTTCACCCAACCTTTTCTGTCTACTTGGAAATTGATTATTTTCCCCCCCGTTGCCGGTGATCAGGGGCACTGACCAATCTTGGTGTCCCCAATCTTGGTGTCATAGCCTACGAGACTGCACCTCGCACTAGTGTTATCAATTTTTTTTTTAACAAATCTTCATTTGTTTTTTTTTTCCTTTTCACCCTTTCCCCAACTTTGTGGTGCCCCCTTTGGCCCTGGTGCCCTAAGCACGTGCCGAGTCTGCTTAACGGTTAATCTGCCCCTGCCAGTGATAGACCCGTGCAACTGGCAAAAGTGTAGCCCTGGTCCTTTGTAGAGGAGGGGACAGGAGGACGAGTGAAATCAACACTCCCAGACTGACAGAAGGTGGCGGTCTCTCCAGGGCTTGCCAGGTCCTCCTGACCACTGACGGGGGGGGGAGAGGGGAGGGGAGGGTTGCCGGCTCCAAATTGAGAAACTCCTAGAGATTTAGGGGTAGAACCTGAGGAGGGCAGGGACCTCAGTGGAGAGGTGATGCTGCAGAGTCCGCCCTCCCAAGCATCCATTTCCTCCAGGGGAATTGCTCTCCGCAGTCTGGAGATGAGCTGTAATTCCGGGGGATCCCCAGGTCCCACCTGGAGGCCGACACCCCTAATGTGCAGGGAGTCCAGCTGTGGGAAGAGACCAGGACCAATGCTCCTTCTGTTCCCCCCCCCCACTGAGTGGAGCAGTTCCCATCCCGAGCAGAGTATAACTGGTGCAATCATAAAATGGGCGGTGGGCAGTGCAAGACCTTGTGTGGCTCCGGATTGCTGCCGAGCGGGGCTTCCTGTGTTAACGAGCGGTTGCTCACATGCATAGCTTAGAAGAAGAAGAAGAAGAGATTGGATCTATACCCCGCCCTTCACTCGGAGTCTTAGAGCGGCTTACAAACTCCTTTCCCTTCCCCTCCCCACAACAGACACCCTGTGAGCAATGCTCCCTCTAAGCTGTGGAGTCTTGTGAGCAAAAATTCTACTTTGTGAGCCACTGGCATTAAAGTTGTGAGCGAGCCACTTGGCTGCTGCATAAATTAGTTTGCTCCGGAGCCATCCTTCCTGAGCTAAGACAAAAATGTGTGAGCCGGAGGCTAAAAAACTGTGAGCTAGCTCACACTAACTCATCTTAGAGGGAACACTGCCTGTGAAGTAGGTGGGGCTGAGAGAGCTCTTTCCAGAGCTGCCCTTGAGAGAACAGCTCTGACAGAACTCTACCAGCAGCTGCCAGTGGAGGAGTGGGGAACAGTGCTCCCTCTAAGCTGTGGAGTCTTGTGAGCAAAAATTCTGCTTGGTGAGCGGCTGGCATTAAAGTTGTGAGCGAGCAATTTGGCTGCTGCATGAATTAGTTTGCTCTGGAGCCCTCCTTCCTGAGCTAAGGCAAAAATGTGTGAGCCGGAGGCTAAAAAACTGTGAGCTAGCTCACACTGACTCAGCTTGGAGGGAACGTTGGTGAGGAATCAAACCTGGTTCTCCCAGATTAGTGTTGACGCACTTAACCACTACACCGAACAGGCTCTTAGAGGGAACACTGTGCAGCCCCTCTTTCTGCATGTGGTTCCGTGTCCATACATTCACAGAAGTTTACTTCTATGCAAGTATGCCCCTAGTAACTTCTAGGCAAAAATCTTTTGGGAACATTTTAAGTAACTATTTGTGACTGAGTATAAAAAACCAATGAAAAAACCCTGAAGCTGTATTTTAGAAAACAGTTTGTGTGTACAATAGTAATGTCCTCTGGTCTTAAATCCCCTTTTTACCGGTAGATATAACCATCCATACTCTCTGTGAGGTCATTCGCAGCTTTCCAAACACGGTTGTGTTTTATTATTCCATTACAGGCAGCTCAAAGAAATAGAGGACAAAATTTTAGAAGTCCTCTCGTCTTCGGAAGGAAATATCTTAGAGGACGAGACCGCCATCAAGGTCCTATCTTCTTCCAAGGCTTTGGCTAACGAGATTTCGGAGAAGCAAGCTGTAGCGGAAGAGACGGAAAAGAAAATCGATGACACCCGAATGGGCTACCGTCCCATTGCGGTTCATTCGTCAATCCTGTTTTTCTCCATCGCGGATCTAGCCAGTATCGAGCCAATGTACCAATATTCCCTCACTTGGTTTATCAACCTCTTTGTCATGTCCATAGATAATTCTGAGAAATCTGATATTTTACAAACAAGGTGAGTAAAACGCTTCTGTTTTGAATTTTACTTTTTAAAGGGCTTGCAGAATATCAGGTGGATCTTTGTCACTACCTGTTACAGAGACTTCAGAAAAGCGGCGGTTCTGTGCACTTACTTGGGAACAATCCCCTCTCAACTCTGTAGGAATTACTTCTGGGTAAACATGCATGAGAGGGCCGCGGTGGCTCAAGAGGTTAAGACACTGAACTGCAGACTGGAAGGTCGGTAGTTCGCAGGGGTCGTTTCGTAGAAAAAGAGCTAGGGGAACTCATTAGCATAACTCATTAGCATATGCCACACCCCCTGACATCACCGGAAGTGTGTCATAAGGCCACACACACCACCCCCAACGGTCCCGGCTGGCGGGAGTGCAAGGAAGCCCCGCAAAGGCCCTCCCTGGCCCCAGGCAGGCAGGGGTGGGGAGAGGCAGGGAAGAAGCAACTTACCCTCCCTCTTCTCTTGCCTCCTCCTGGCTGAATGAGGGCCGGAAGTGGGGCGGCCGGAAGCAGGGGGCGGGGCTTTGTCATGTGCCCCGCCCCCCGTACCTCACCCGGGCAAACTGCGATCCCCCGTGATCCCCCCTGAAATGACCTCTGGTAGTTCGGCAATTCGAGACCTGAGTGCCGCGTGACGGAGTGAGCTCCCGTCTCTGGTTCCAGCTCCTGCCAACCTAGGAGTTCGAAAGCAAGAAATTGCAAGTAGATAAATAGGTACCGCTTCAGTGAGAAGGTAACAGTGTTCCGTGCACCTCGGCGTCTAGTCATGCCGGCCACATGACCACAGAAACGTCTTCAGACAGCGCTGGCTCTTCGGCTTGGAAAAGGAGACGAGCACCGCATCCCTAGAGTCGGATTCAACTGGCTTCCGAGCAAGGGAGACCTTGACCTTTACCTAAACATGCACGAGACCAGGCTGCTTGCCTCTCATTACCTTTTAAAATCCTGGATGAGCTCCAACTATCGCTAGGCACATCTATCAGTTTCTTTGGGAGAGATATCAACACTTGCTCAGCTTTGCCAATGAAATTGCAGAGACTCAAAAGTGCTTAATTTCAACTGTTCCATACCTTCTGGTGTTTGGGAAAAGAAAGGTCCCGCCTTTCCACTGGTCTTGTGTTTGGAAGCCTGAATCGCAATATTAAATACCGACCACGTGGAGGAAAGAGGCAGGGCGAGAACTTGAGTTACGGCCACTGAGATTTTAACATAGTTCCTTGAAGGGGGGACACCGTTTTCAATTCCCGTGGTAAAACCGTAAGAGGATTAAACACAAGGAAGACGTTCAGACCTCTGTAAATCACAGGCTCAGATGCTGTCCAGAAAGGAAGATCTGAATAAGTTCAATAAGCCCTCCAGTGACTAAGTCTGAAGTGGCGTACCCTCCAGACGCTTGCGTGAGAGCAACAAAGCGCTCCCTCCACACCTAGGGTTGCCAGGCTCCAGGTGGCACCTGGAGAACTCCCGTTAATATCATTCATCTCCAGAGGACCTGGGAACTGACACCATCACGTCAGGTGACATTCTCAGGCTCCCTCCAAGCCGTGGAGTCTCCCGGGCAAGAATTCTACTCTGTGAGCCACCGGCGAGCGATTTGGCTGCTGCATAAGTTAGTTTGCTCCGGAGCCATCCTTCCTGAGATGAAACTCTGTGAGCCGGAGGCTGAAAAACGGTGAGCTGGCTCACACCAGCACAGTTTGGAGGGAACACCCCCCGCCCCACCTTCAAAACTCTGTGATAAAACCATAGAGTTTGGGGGAGAATCCTACAGTGTCACACTGATGGGATACGGCCATGCCAGAACTGATGTTGTGACATCTGACCAGTGCCTGTTTCTCCCCCGTCCCCCCCCCCTCCAACAGGGGCTGGCAGCCCTACGGCAGTACATTCCCCCGATGGAAGAGGTACTTGAGTCAAGTTGACGGTGCCTCACACCAGGGGAGACACTGCACTCAGCAGGACAGATACACAGGGCCCAATCCTCCTAGGGAGGCCAGCCTCCCGGTGAGGCCTGAATCACAGCTTATCTCCAGACTACAGACATCAGTTCCCCTGGAGAAAATGGCTGCTTTGGAGGGGGGAGTCTACGGCATTGCACCCCAGTGCTGAGGTCCCTGCCCTCCCCGGGCTCCACCCCCAAATCTCCAGGAGTTTCCCAAATGAGCTGGCAACCCCCATCTCTGCTAGTGGCCTGGGAGGACCGGGCAACCTTGTGTCTATGAGGTAGTCTGTTTGGTGAGTAGGCGCACAGATTTTCCATTCCAGGCATGAAGATGGTGTGCGTCCTCACGAGAATGCTTAGAAACGTCACGGGCATCATTCCCTGTGCGGTTATCCTAAGACTGCGACATGGTTATCCTGAGACTCCACACAGTGGAGAAGTTGGCGCTTCCTTAATAAGGCACCGACTTCTCTGGTGGGAGCTTGGGTCCCAAATCAAGATCCCCATTTGTGCTGTTAATGACTCATCACCGTTCTCATGATTATTTTAATGGCATTTTCCGTGTTCAAAAGGCTTCAAGCACATTTTATGACAGCAGTCCTTCTAACAGACCTGAATATCAGCCAGTATAAGAGGATGAAGTGTGGACCAACGCTCCCTCTAAGCTGTGGAGTCCTGTGAGCAAAAATTCTACTTTGTGAGCTCCCTGTTATGCCAACTTCTCCAGGAAATTCCTGGAGACCCAATCCAAGTTATCTACCAAGGAAAATTGGGTGTTTGTGGCTGTGCGTAAGTTCTATACCAGTCTATACAGAGGTCGGATGGCGAATGAGACGCTCGGCTATATCCCAGGAAGTGAGACAACACGCTAGTCCTTAAATAAATGTTGTCTTTACTAAAGGTTTTTCATCAGGCATACAAAATCGGAATCATACAAATTCATACAAGCTCCTTAGTTACAATAGTACATTAGAACAATTACAGCATAGAAAATAACAAAAGCATCAAAATGGGGAAGACACAATGGGGCACGGCTATACTCATCTGAGGTCCAGCTGAGGAAGAACTCTCCTCCTTGGAACGCTGGGCAGCCGAAATGCAGCAGCTTGTGAACTCCAAGGCACACAGGTAGGACCAGCCAAACCACGTGTGAGCTCTCTGGGTCGCGACTCCGGAGAACTTAAGTAGTAGAGTCACTTGTAGCACCTTAGTGCACTGCTATGGGGAGGGTGGGTTAACCAGAGAGACAAAGGAGAGTTTCTCCTTAAATAAACTCTTTTTGGGGCATGTGCTATCCAGCCATAAACTATCAAACCCGTCCTCTAAACTATCACTACTGGATGAAGAGGGGGTGACGAGGGGATGACGAAGGGGATGACGCTCTCCTAAGGGGTGGTGGCAATATGCAGATCCTACTCCTACATCAAAGGTGCCTTTTGGCAAGGTGTGAATCTTCCGTTCCCATGGACACCCTCTTGATTTGCAGATCTGGTTCCTGCTCCAAAGCCATAAACGCTATTGTCTTTAGATCTCCAAACCAGATTAAGGGAGTAGGGTCACTTGCTCTTTCCATTCCAAGAATGCCGGGGTTCGCTGGGGATTTTCCATAGCTCTCCAAGTGGGTGCAATGGCGCGGTGTCTTCTCCATCCCAAAGAGTCATGGGATACATTCCAGGGACGCACATGGTCCGTATGTGCAACGGCAGGCCCAGGCCAGCCTATTTCTAGGCAAGCATGAGATGCAGAACAAAGCAACACACAACATACAGCAATCCCTGAATACACAATGCATAGGTATTCATGCTAGAGACACACATAAGCAGCATCACCACTATACAGAAATACAAACATAAGCTCATATCGTTACAGTCCCCCCTTTCGCGGCGGCAGAACTAAAAAGGCTACAAAACTGTGAGCTAGCTCACACTGACTCAGCTTAGAGGGAACACTGGTGCGGACTGGGTCTAGTATTATGGAATAAACAGCCATTGCTGATGCATCTTTGCTATAATTCCTGGGTGAAATATTCAGTACAACATATTGGGACATTTGGCTTTGGTATAGCAGAGTTTTGCCCAGTCATAGAAGCGTGATACTGAGCGCAGTAAATAAATCTCCCAAGAAGTATATTGCAAAAATTTCCTTTTACATTACATTAACTTACATTTATTCAAGCAGATCCAGTTCACATTCAGGTTGCAAGCGAAAGGGGAGAGAGAAGCCTAATCTAAAGAGGACTTTCCCTGTCCCCAATGGCCAGCTTGTCCGGCGTCATGTGTGTGGGAGGATGAGGGCACTGTCTCTACAGGAGAGACCTGCAGAGACATGTGTCTTCATGGAAGGCCATGTGAGGAGAGGGAGAGGACAAAGGGACAGGTAAGCAACCACCGTTTTACGGCCACTGAGATTTTAACATGGTCCCTTGAAGGGGGGACATCGTTTTCAATTCCCGTGGTAAAACCGTAAGAGGATTAAACACAAGGAAGACGTTCAGACCTCTGTAAATCACAGGCTCAGATGCTGTCCAGAAAGGAAGATCTGAATAAGTTCACTAAGCCCTTCAGTGATTAAGTCTGAGGTGGCATACCCTCCAGACACTTGCGTGAGAGCAACAAACCACGACACCAAACTGGATGAGAGGGCAGCTCCCAGGTTAAGACAAAGAGAGGCCTCCCATTCAAGGAGATAGCACCTCTACACCCTTAGAGCGATGTAGCGCCCCCCAAAGTCCAGGCATGCCGAGTCGCTCACTCCAACACAACAAAACAATGTAGAGATTTTGCCCTTGAAGAGCCACGCAAGAACAGAATCTCATTAAAAACGAACAAATCACCGCATGTAACAAGTATTCAGAAGTAATTGGGAGACTCATAACTTTTGGGGCAGAATTGCCTCGCAAGTTTCTTTTAGATTAAATTAAACATAAGGGATAAATGTCAAAACAGGCCCCAGACAACAAACCTTGAGAAAATTAGGCAAAGGCTAGCCTGACTAATTCCAGTCTCTTCAGTTAATTGGACCCGGCTTTTTTTTAAGTTGACTTCACGAGAAACTCATTTAAAAAATAATGTGCTGTGGAGATTGAGTTCAGTGTCAGATTTTTATGTGATACCCATTTATCGCCTGAGCACGATAAATAATAAACGAGATCTCGAGGGTCAAGCTCTCAGTTTCCCCCCTCAGTGGCGCCTTCTTGTATTTGCCAGTAATTTAGAGCCATCCCGGCACGTTTACCTTGTTGAGGTCTTTGATGGACCAGCCGTTCTTGGACTGATGTTTACTGGAGGGAAGATAGAGGGCATGTTGTGGCATTCAGGGATCCCTTTCCAATCCCTTTCCTAAGACACAGAAGGGATTCATGAGCATGCAGCTTGAGAAGTATAATAAACTTTCAGTCAATCACATTTTCACCTCACCCTTTTCCTCTAAGGAGCTACACTTGGAACTTGAATTTGGGCCACTGTGTGACATAGGATCTTGGACTGGATGGGCCATTGGCCTGATCCAACATGGCTTCGCTTATGTTCTTACACCTGGGGCAATGATGCTGTGTATTCTTGGTGCTTGGGGGGCAACCGTGGGAGGGCTTCTGGAGTTCTGGCCCCACTGGTGGACCTCCTGATGGCCCCTGGGTTTTGGCCACTGCGTGACACAGAGTGTTGGACTGGAGGGGCCATTGGCCTGATTCATCACGGCTTCTCTTATGTTCTTATGTCTGGGGCCAGTGATGCTCTGTATTCTTGGTGCCTGGGTGGGGCAACCGTGGGAGGGCTTCTGGAGTTCTGGCCCTGCTGGTGGACCTCCTGATGGCCCCTGGTATTTTTTCCACTGTGTGACACAGAGTGTTGGATTGGGACCCAGTGGAACATTTCCCCAGAGAGAGTAAGAGGAGAGCCTGAGGGCTTTGAAAGAAGGATGGGATAAAAATGTAACTGAGAAAAGAAATTCCGTTTTTTGGGTTGGTGAGATCAGGACTTCTCGTAGAACAGGTGCTCTAAGTCTCGTCTCCTGCCGGCAGCCGAAGTTGCCCACCACCACTCGCACAGGGAGCAGGAGAATTAAAACCAAAACCTAAAAACCTTCAGTGTTGTCTGCGCTGCCACGTCACTTTCAGGGAAACCCCAGAAATGATGTAGGGTAGCTCTAGGAAATGTTGCAAACTCTATGGTTTCACCAGATGATGTCACAGCCCCCCCCATGTCCCTGCTCCCCCAAACAGTTTTTTGGATTGGTCATGCATAAATCCTTTAACTTGAGGCAGACTCAGCATGGGTTCTGTAAGGGAAGATCTTGTCTCACTAACTTGTTAAGTGTTCTTTGAGGGGGTGAACAAACATGTGGACAAGGGGGACCCAATAGGTGTTGTTTACCTTGACTTCCAGAAAGCTTTTGATAAAGTTCCTCATCAAAGGCTCCTAGGTAAGCTCAATAGCCACGGGATAAAAGGACACGTGAAGTGGTTAAATTTGCAGATGACATGAAATTGTTCAGGGTGGTGAAAACCAGGGAGGATTGTGAGGCATTCCAAAGGGATCTGTCGAGGATGGGCGAGTGGGCATCAATGTGGCCAAGTGCAAAGTAATGCACATTGGGGCCAAAAATCCTAACTATAAAAACACGTTGATGGGGTCCGAACTGGCAGAGCCTGACCAAGAGAGGGATCTTGGAGTCGTAGTAGATAACTCACTGAAAATGTTGAGACAGTGTGCGACTGCAATAAAAAAAGGCCAATATTATGCTGGGGATTATTAGGAAGGGAATTGAAAACAAATCAACCAGTATCATAATGCCCTTGTATAAATCGATGGTGCGACCTCATTTGGAATACTGTGTGCAATTCTGGTCACACCTCAGAAAGGATATTATAGCATTGGGAAAAGTGCAGAAAAGGGCAGCTCGAATGACAAAAGGGTTGGAACACTTTCCTTGTGAAGAAAGGTTATGTCAGCTATGCTGCCATAATGGTTGGGGGTGGGGTGCTTGCTTGCCCTGTGTACCAAGTACTGCTGCATTCCTTCTGTGCTTCTGTAACGCTTGCTTATCTATGGCCTTGCAGGTGGTGTGTAGTGTCTGGGATTCAGGGAACCGTGGGAGCACTTTCGGTTCCCAGCTTCGGCCTGGGGCTCCTTCTCCTGTGCGCGGGAATGTGGCTAATTGGCCTAAGGAAGGGTGTGTGTGCATATGAATACCCTATATCCCATTATGCTTGTAGGGGTGACGCCATTCCTAACAGTGACTTTGTTAATGCATCTATAGCTCTGCAACAAAGTATAACCTTTCTGATAAGCGTGTGCTCAGTTGTTGGCTGTGGAACCTGACAGGTTAAAGCGCTTGGGGCTCTTCAGCTTGGGGAAACGATGGCTAAGGGGTGACATGATTGAGGTTTATAAGATTATGCATGCGATAGAACAGGTCAAGAAAGAAGTATTTTTCTCCCTTTCTCACAATACAAGAATTCGTGGGCACTCCATGAAATTGCTGAGCAGTCGGGTTAGAACGGATAAAAGGAAGTACTTCTTCACCCAAAGACTGATGAACACATGGATTTCAGTGCCACAGGAGGTGGTGGCGGCTACAAGCATGGACAGCTTCAAGAGGGAATTAGATAAGCATATGGAGCAGAGGTGTAGATAGGAACTCTCAGGCTGGGGCAAGTGATGCTCTGTATTCTTGATGCTTGGGGGGGGCAACAGTGGGAGGGCTTCTAGTGTCCTGGCCCCACTGCTGGGCCTCCCAATGGCACCTGGTGTTTTTGGCCACTGTGTGACAGAGTGTTGGACTGGATGGGCCATTGGCCTGATCCGACATTGGCTTCTCTTATGTTCTTATCTATGTAAGCAAAACACTAAGAAGCTGAAGAGCTGGCAAACCACAGGATCCTACTCCAGAGGCGGGCTTTCTGCCATTCGAAAACTATCCTTCTCCCACATGTTCTGATTCCCTGATTATCCCTGCAAAAAAATGACTGTCATCTCGAGTTCCACTGAAATGTTTTCCATTCATCTGCTCCCAAGTTGGCGCCCGCAGTTAATGAGCATCTTTGATTGTTTGTGAGCAAATTGACCAGAACAACTGAAATCTAAGTGGTTTCTAATTGTGTTTATTAAATGGCAAACGGCAAAGTGAGATTAATTTGGCTTTTCCTCTTGTTTTCCCTTAATACAGACTGAAGATACTCAAGGATCACTTTACGTACTCCCTCTATGTAAACGTCTGCCGTTCGCTCTTTGAGAAAGACAAGCTGCTGTTCTCCTTCTGCCTGGATGTAAACCTCTTGAAGCACGAAAGGAAGGTCAGTCCCCATAACCGTTGGACCGCTATCGGGTATTGTATGCAATAATTTATTACTAATTACGGCTTCCTCCCTCCTTCATGAGAGTATTCTGCTGACCTCCGCACAGTGTCGTCGGAGATCAGAGATTTAGCCTGTGCCTCAGTGACAGATGAGAGTCGGGGGTTTGACCGGATCGTGTGGAACCCTGCCGGCTTCTTGGGCCCACCTTGTCCCCAAGGGACGGATAGCTTGGCACCTGCCTTGGTGGTGCTGTAGCATAGAAGGGAGCAGGCCAGCGAGCTGCCTCTTCTGTCAAGCTATAGTGCCATAGAGGGCAAGATTAGAGTGGTGCTATGCTGTTAGAAAAGAAATCAACCCTGACTGTTCCCTGGAAGGCCAGATAATGAAACTGAAGCTCAAATACTCCCTGGAGAAGTATCAGATCACGCCAGGCCCTCCTGTCTTCCGTCGTGCTCCGGAGTTTGCTTAATTTCGTGTTCATTGCCTCGATAACACTGTCTAACCATCTCATCCTTTGCTGTCCCCTTCTTCTTTGACCTTCAGTCTTTCCCAGCATCAGGGTCTTCTCCAGTGAGTGCTCCCTTCTCATTTGGTGGCCAAATTATTTGAGCTTCAGCTTCAGAATCTGGCCTTCCAGGGAACAGTCAACGTCGATTTCTTTTAGGATTGACTGATTCGATCTTCTTGCAGTCCAAGGGACTCTCAAGAGTTTTCTCCAGCACCATAATTCAAAAGAATCCATTCTTCGGTGCTTGGCCTTCCTTATAGTCCAACTCTCGCGGCCATACATGACTACTGGGAATACCATTGCTTTGACCATATGGACTTTTGTTGGCAGGGTGATGTCTCTACTTTTTATCATGCTGTTTAGGTTCGCCATCACTTTCCTCCCAAGGAGCAGGCGTCTTTTCATGGCTGCTGTCAGAGTCTGCGGTGATCTGGGATCCCAGGAACGTGAAGTCTGTCACTACTTCCACGACTTCCCCTTCTATTTGCCACGGAGTGATGGGGCCAGATACCATGATCTTAGTTTTTTTGATGTTGCGCTTCAAGCCCACTTTTGCGCTCTCCTCTTTTACTCTGAGCAAGAGGCTCTTTAGGTCCTCTTCACTTTCTGCCATTAGAGTGGTATCATCTGCATATCTGAGGTTGTTGATCTTTTCCCCAGCAATCTTAATTCCGGCTTCTGAATCATCCATCCTGGCATTTCGCATGATGTACTCTGCATATAAATTAAATAAGCAAGGGGACAATATACATCCTTGTCATACTCCTATTCCTATGCTGAACCAATCAGTTGTTCCGTATCCGGTTCTAACTGTCGCTTCTTGGCCCTTATACAGGTTTCTCAAGAGACATGTGAGGTGGTCTGGTACTCCCACCTCTTTAAGGACTTGCCATAGTTTGTTGTGATCTACACAATCAAAGGCTTTAGCGTAGTCAGTGAAGCAAAAGTAGATGTTTTTCTAGAACTCTCTTGCTTTCTCCATAATCCAGCGAATGTTGGCAATTTGATCTCTGGTTCCTCTCCCTCTTCGAAACCCAGCTTGTACTTCCGGCAGTTCTCTGTCCACGTACTGCTGAAGCCTAGCTTGTAGGATCTTTAGCATGACCTTGCTAGCGTGTGAAATTAGTGCAATTGTGCGATAGTTTGAACATTCCTTGGCATTGCCCTTCTTTGGGATTGGAATGTATACTGATCCTTTCCAACCCTTGGCCACTGTTGCGTTTTCCAAATTTGCTGGCAAATTGAGTGCAGCACTTTAACAGCATCATCGTTTAAGACTTTGAATAGCTCAGCTGGGATACCATCACTTCCACTAGCTTTGTGGTTAGTAATGCTTTCTAAGGCCCATTTGACTTTGGATTCTAAGATGTCTGGCTCAAGGTCAGTGATTACACTGTCGTGGTTGTCAAGGACATCGAGGTCTTTCTTGTATAGTTCTTCTGTGTATTCTTGCCATCTTTTCCTAATCTCTTCTGCTTCTGTTAGGTCCCTCCCATTTTTGTCCTTTATCATGGCCAACTTTGCATGGAATGCTCCCTTGATTTCTCCAATTTTCTTGAAGAAATCTCTAGTCCTTCCCATTCTATTGTTTTCCTCTATTACTTTGCATTGTTCATTCAGGAAAGCCTCCTCATCTCACTAAACACATAGTGTAGCTCTAATGTTGCTCTATGCATAGTTTCCAAAGTCCCCAAATTTATTTTTCGATTTTATTGCAGGTCGACGAACCGGAGTGGAAATTCCTGCTCACGGGGGGGATCGGCCTAGACAACCCCTATTCTAACCCCTGCCCCTGGTTGCCCCAGAAGTCCTGGGACGAAATCTGCCGCCTGGATGAATTAGCGACCTTCAAATCCATCCGAAAGGAATTCATGCGCTTGAAGGAAGGTTGGAAACTGGTCTACGACAGCCTGGTACGTTGCCGGATTTCCCTTGTTCCCTTTTGGCTAGTTCATCCAAACTCCACTCCCCAAATCCCCGACTCCCAGCAGGTGTGCCTGGAGCAGTAGTTTGGCTTTGCAGCTGCCACATGTCACAAATGCGGTGATCAGCACTTCCATCTTTGGGACAGAGCCACTGTTCTTCAGCTTATTTCGAGGCAAAGGAAATTTTCTTTTGCATGAAGCCAGTCAGCTCCGGGCCAGGACACACCTTACATCTGACACGGGTTCCCAAGGGGGGCCGGTAGCCATACACCGGGGGCCGGCCTGCTTCACATCCACTGGAAGCTCTCAAGGAGCAGTACTAACATATCTCTAGACTGGGGGTCCTCAACTATTTCGAGCCTGGGAGGACTGCTCTGATTCTAATCCTGGTCCGTTGGGCGCAACAACAAAATAGCTTTTGCGGGAGGTGGAGCCAACAAAATGCCTAACTTTCACAGTAACTCTTCAACATTTAATGCAGACGTTCTGTTTAACAGGACGCCTTTCATCTGCACAGCCAATCAGAAGTCCCACCTGGCCATGCCCACTTCCTAAAAACACTTGGCGGGCATCACGGGGACCCCTGCTGTAGACCGAGGCAGGTCATGTGGGTGGAGGGAGGTGGTCTTTCAGGTGTCCTGGTCCCAAGCCACTGCGTGCCAGTTTGGTGTGGTGGGTTAAGTGTGCGGACTCCACTGGTGGACCTCCTGATGGGACCTGGTATTTTTGGCCACTGTGTGACAGAGTGTTGGACTGGATGGGCCTTTGGCTTGATCCAACATTGGCATCTCTTATGTTCTTATGTTCTAATCTGGGAGAACCGGGGTTGATTCCCCACTCCTCCACTCGCAGCTGCTGGATGACCTTGGGCAAACCATAGTTCTTTCAGAGCTGTTCTTGAAAGGGCAGTTCTCAAAAGAGCTCTCTCAGCCCCACCTACCTCACAGGGTGTCCGTTCTGGGGAGGGGAAGGGAAAGGCGTTTGTAAGCCGCTCTGAGACTCTGAGTGAAGGGCAGGGTATAAATCCAATCTCCTCTTCCTCCTCCTTATTATTAAGAGTTAACATCAGCATTTGGAACGGGCACAGCAGCAAGTCAGAAGTCAGTGACATCGAATGTCACATTGGCCACGAATGTGCCTTATGGTGTATCCCAAAAGGCATAGGAAGGATTACAGTGCCTTCATACAACTCAAAACTAGAAGAAACACTGCAAGAAGTCACTAAATGTTACATGTATAATGAATTTTCAATATTAATGGCAAAATTATTACAAAAAGTAGGATTGTCACATGTGCTATAAAATAATACAAATAGCAAGGTGAATTCAGAGTAGCAGAAACTTGAACGCGGATCGTCAGTTAATGAGAACAAGGTATAAATGTCAAGGAAGAACTCTTAGTTATAAAATCTTGATGGTTCTTCTATGATTGAGAGTCATACATTGTTCTCACTAACTGACGATCCACGTTCAAGTTTCTGCTATTCTGGATTCACCTTGTTCTTTGTCTTATGGTATATCCCAGTTGGGATCCCCCGTTGCTGCCATTCCAGACACCCTTCAAAAGAAACCTCACACAGACCCCGAGTTTCTTCTCGCTGTCCCTTTACTTCTCTGCCGTGAGAAATTGTTTGTGTGAAAGCTTATCGTGTCACTCTGTGAAAAAGATCACATTTTTAATTTGAAGCCGAAAGCTGTGTCTGCATAACAATTGTCTTGCTATTAAACATTCCCTATCAGGAGGAGTCATTACGCAAAAGTATTTGTGTTAATGACTTTGGAATGAAACCGTGTCACGATGCCATTTCTTAATTGGAAGCTGCATACCAAGGAAGTCTTTTAAAATGTTTTTTAAAAACTCCTGCTATCTATACTGCCATTGTGTTGGCATTAATTTGACCTTTATCTAGTCTACCGATACAGTTGCTAGAATTGGGTATGCCCCCATTGATAATATAAATTTGGGGATGTGACAGACATTGGCAGATTTTGGTTTCCTTATCGATACATTATTAAAACAGTTCTGGGACATATCTGGGGGACTTTAGCCAACTTCTGCCAATTCCTGAAGTCAGTTCCTTGCCTCAGTTTTAAGGTTGCAATCCTAAACAGGACTACTTGAATGTAAGTCTCATGTTATTTGGTGAGGCTTATTCCCAGGAAAGTGCCCCTAGGACCGCGGTTTATAATCCTACATCCTGCACACTGGCCCTTATTTTGCAACTCAGCGGATGCTGGGCATGGACGATTTATTAAAACTGCATTTCATTCTTTCGAGGAAATGACTTTAATTGCTCTGCTATGGAATCATAGAATGTTAGAGTTGGAAGGGACCTTGCAGGTCATCTAGTCCAACCCCCTGCACTCTGCAGGAGCAGAGCCGAAAGAGAGCCCTACAACATACCTGGAAGATGGTCGTCCAGCCTCCGCTTGAAAAAGTCCAGTGAAGGAGCCTCCACCACCTCCCCCAGAGGCAGTCTGTTCCACTGCTCAGCCACTCTTAAAGTTAGGAAGTTCCTCCTGATTTTGAGCCGGTATCGACTCCCTTGTAATTTCCACCCTTAGATCTAGTCTTGCAATCTGGAGCAAGAGAGAATAGATCCGCTCCATCTTCAAACACATCTTCCCATTCGGATGTATTCA
Organism: Gekko japonicus; assembly: GCF_001447785.1. Taxonomy (NCBI): domain Eukaryota; kingdom Metazoa; phylum Chordata; class Lepidosauria; order Squamata; family Gekkonidae; genus Gekko; species Gekko japonicus. The sequence continues at coordinate 90,517 of NW_015162041.1, forward strand.
CACTTGGCGTATTTATTTATTTGCTCCGTGTATACCCTGCCTTTCTTCCCAGAGGGAACCCAAAGCAGCTGACATCATCCTCTCCTCCGTTCGATCCTGACAAAACCCCTATGAAGCATAGGGTTACCATCCCCCAGTTTGGGGTGGGGGATCCCGCATTTGTGTGGGCTTCTGCCCGCCGCCAGCCAACTGGCTGGTGGGAGGAAACTCCCCCCCCCCCCCAGCAGCATTGGGTGACGTGCTGATTTTGGTGAGCCAGTTTGGTGTAGTGGTTAAGTGCACGGACTCTTATCTGGGAGAACCGGGTTTGATTCCCCACTCCTCCACTTGCACCTGCTGATGTGACCTTGGGTCAGTCACAAGCTCTGGCACAGCTGTCCCTGAAAAAGAGCAGTTTGTGTCAGAGCTCTCTCAGCCCCACCCACCTCACAGGGTGTCTGTTGTGGGGAGGGGAAGGGGCAGGAGTTTGTAAGCCGCTCTGAGACTCCAAGTGAAGGGTGGGGTATAAATCCAATCTCTTCTTCTTCTTCTTCTTCTGATGTCACCTGTTGACATCCAGGGGGGGTGATACTCTGCTTTCCGGGCAAAACTCTATGGTTTGAGGGTGATTTTACCATAAGAGTTTTGTCCAAAAACCAGAGTGTTGCCCCCAGCGTGCCTATATCATTCCCAAATGATGCACAACATCACTTCTGGGTGACAGCGGTATGTTGGGGGGTGATGCTTCTGGCTCCCGGAGCCCCCCCCCCCATCCCCCCACTGGCTTCTTGAAGAGACCTGGCACCTCTAGTGAGGTAGGTTAGGTTAAGACTCTGTGACTGGCCCAAAGTCACGCCCCCAGGCTCCCATGCAAAAGTGGGGATCTGAACCGGTGGGTCCCAGACCTAGCTGGATGCTCTAGCCCACGGGTCCCCAACGTGGTGCCCTGCCAACACTTTTGCTGTCACTTGCCAAGGGTTTGTTGAAAGTGGGTGGTGTCACCTGGGCCTTTTCCTCAGCAAGGCTTCAGATCGGCTGTGCAGATGTCTGACAATGTGGTTTTAGCAGCAGCTGATCTCCCCTGCAAAGCCTCTTCAGTGTGTGGCTGACTCCGCCTCCCTCGGCAGCCATTTTGTAGCTGGGCCCACCTGCTTCTGTCAAAATTCCAAAGGTGTCCGCAGGCTTAAAAAGTTTGGGGACCCCTGCCATAGCCACTATACCACACTGTAGTCAAGGCACACCATCGTATATTTGTGTTGAATTTACTGAATAAAGTACTGATTTCTTTATTCTTTTTATGGAGCTGTTGTAGGGCACGGCAGTGGTAGGTCTGGAAGAAGCATGCTGTTCCCGAACCCCAGAGGTCCGAGCTAGATGTAATGGGGGGGGGGTATCCAAATGTGTCAATTCACGTGTTGAAATCTAAAGCCGGGAGTGCAAACCCTGCTTTAAGGGGGGGAACCCCCCCCCCAAAGGGTATGGGTAGGCCAAATTACCCTCTTCCAAAAGCTGGGGGGGGGGGAAACGTTGTGTAACAGTCAACAGACCCCTTGACACACAAGTGAGTTTATTTAATTGTATCATATTTATGTTATTTCTCATCCGCCTTTCTTGCCGAGATGCAAGGTGGATTAGGTAGAATAAGGATCACACAGAATAAGTCAACCTTGCCGAGATGCAAGGTGTGGATTAGGTAGAATAAGGATTACACAGAATAAGTCAACCAAGTCTGAGTGACCCAGTGGCACCTTTCAGAGCAACACAGTTTTATTCTGTGTGTCGGCTTTTGTCTGCACGCACGTTATCTGCATGTATCTGAAGAAGCCTGCCTGCATGCACGCGAAAGCTGACACCCAGAGTTCGACTTTGTTAGTCTGAAAGGTGCTACTGGACTCCGACTTTGTTCTGCTGGTTCAGCCCAACATGGCTGCCCGCCGGAATACAATAAGTCAGTACTATCCATGAGGGTCGAATATCCAGTGGACGGTGCAACAGGATTTGACTGGTAGGGATCCGACTGCAACCCAATGCAGCCCACCTGGTCGGCTCTTGACAACCAGAGCTCTGGGGATGCCCTGACGCGGCTCTTGAGAGCGTTGGCTGTGTGATTGCTGTAGCCCTAGTTTTCACAGGATCCTCCATCAGATGTTTCCTTTGTTGCTACGGACAGACTTCCAGACGGTCCTATCCTTTGCTCTCGAGCGGCAAAGCCAAACAGACGCCTGTGTGTGTGTTTGCAGGAGCCGCAGCACGAAGCCTTTCCCGAGATCTGGCAAGAGAAACTGAGCGGGTTCCAGAGGATGCTGGTCATCCGCTGCCTCCGGCCTGACAAAGTAAGTCCACTTGTTGGGGAGGGGGGGGAGCTCAGCGGGGGTGTGTGTGGCACTCAGTGCTTAAGGAGAAAGCGGAAAGGCCTTCGGGCTCAACGGCCACGCAACATACCGCGTGCTTCGTTTCGAATCCGGGTTCCCGACGGGTCTCGGAACAGGCCCGCCTCGGCCAGCTCTTCTTTAGCCTTGCAGGTCCACTACAGCTAAGCTTATGGCTGGCCACGTCATCTTTCCGAAACCTCACCGAGAGATGTGTGGCTGTTGAGAGGGGCCGCGTGTGGCTCAGTGGTAAGAGCATCTGCTTGGTACGCAGGAGGTCCACTTTCAGCCCCCGGCATCTCCACCTAAAAGGACCAGGGCGGGAGGGAGTGTCCCCTCTAAGCTGAGTGTGAGCTAGCTCACAGTTTTTTGTAGCTTCCAGCTCAAACATTTTTGTCTTAGCTCAGGAAGGAGGGCTCCAGAACAGGCTAATTTATGCAGTCGCCAAATGGCTCACTCACATCTTTAATGCCAGTAGCTCACAAAGTTGAATTTTTGCTCACAAGACTCCACAGAGGGCACATTGGTGGTGAGTGATATGAAAGACCTCTGCCTGCAGAGATGCCAGCAGGTGGGACCTGGGATCCCCCGGAATCACAGCTCATCTCCAGACTACAAAAACAACTTCCCCTGGAGAAAAGGGGTGCTCTGGAGGGTGCCATTATAACCCACAGCAGGAGTTTTCCAATCCGGAGCGCCCGCCCCCCCCCGGCTGCCGGTGGCCAAGGGGGACTCGACAGCCCCACCCGGGACCATTCCTTCTTCCCAGGACCATTCCTGTGCGGACAACAGACGTGCCGCACCATGCCGTCACCAGGAAGTGACGCCGGGTGACGCTCTGGCGATGGGGCTGGAAACTCGATGGTATCATCGAATTTTCAGCCCCATTGCCAGAGCGTCACCCGGCATCACTTACTGCCGATGGCGTGGTGCGTTACAGGGAGGAATGTTCCGGCCGGGGATCATGTTTCCCCTGCCAAATTGCGGTAAGTACTTGGTAACCCTAGAAGACACCTCCCACCCGGCTGTTTGACACATTTATGGTCCATTTTCTCCTATTTGGATATTCTGCCAAGAAGCCTTGGCTGGGAGTGTTCCTTCAGATCACCATCTTAGCCCATTTTGCCAGCTCAGTTTCTTAAGGAGGGATCAGAACATGACGAACATAAAGGGCAGCAGAAAAGAGCAAAAGAGCACCTCAAAGACTAAAAAAATTGTGGCAGGGGAGGAGCGTTAGAGAGCCACGGCTCACTTCAGAAGTTTCTCATGAAAGCTCGTGCCCTGTTCATCTTGAAGGTGCTCCTGGACTCTTGCTCTCTTCTACTGCTGCAGACAGACCAACACAGCAGTAATTCGTTTAGAAAGTTGTGTTTGTGTGTAAACATAACAGCCCTGGTCACATGGGCCAGATAACGCAGGGGGGAGGTGTGGCTGTTCGCCCCGGAGCAAAATAAAGTGCTGTAGCCCGATCACACGGTCCCCCAAGGCTTCGCGCTTAGGTTGTTAGCTGGTGATCACACGGCGATGCCTGAGCGTGGCAAAGAAGCAGCGCGGCAAGTGTTTCGCGTTTGTGCGCATGCGCAGTTCTGCAGAGCAGCACTGCTTTCAGTTACATGTTTGTGCGCATGCGCTTACGAAAAACATCCGGTTTGCGACGGGATGTGGACGGGCGCCAGATGCCACGGGATACTAGCGCTCCCATGATCAGACGCCCCACCCCGCGTTTCACAGATACTAGTGCACCTTCCGCAGTACTTTCCTACTACGTGTCTTTGGCAGAACGCCACGGGTTGGCCACGGGTGCGCTACACTTCCCAGATGTCGCGGTGTGATCGCGTCCCGAAGATCCGCCTGACATTCGTGCCTACTGCAAACCCTCCGTGTGACCGGGGCCAATGATGTGAATCCCATTCTTTCATATCTACTTTGCTATTCCTCCCTTTGTTGTCAATGGGCAGGTTTAACTCGTTCCTTTACCTGCCCGTCCATGAAGGAACTAAAAGACACCTGGCAGCATTTGTGTAAATGTCGATTCATACACCTGATGGGCGTGTCTGCATCCCACCACCGGCTGTCGATCATCGAACTGCCTTTACTCCCTTTTTCAACCTTGGTTTCCCTAGATCATTCCAATGGTGCAGGAGTTCATCACTGGGGACTTGGGACGGATGTTCATTGAGCCACCTCCTTTTGATTTGTCCAAAGCCTTTGGTGATAGTCACTGCTGCGCACCGCTGATTTTTGTGCTGTCTCCTGGGGCGGATCCTATGGCGGCCCTTCTCAAGTTTGCTGATGACCAGGTACGTGCATGTGTGTGCATGTGTGTGTGTGTGTGTGTGTGTGTAAAACCATTAAGATGATGCACGTGTTAAACCTCATCAAGAGTCCAGTAGCACCTTAAAGACTAACAAGCTTTGTGGCAGGGGAGGAGCTGTCGTGAGCGCCACAACTGTTTGTTAGTCTTTAAGGTGCTCCCAGGAGCTGCGGTGGCTCAAGTGGTTAAGACGCTGAACTGCAGGCTGTGGAGGGTCAGTAGTTCAGCAGTTCGAGGCCCGAGTTGCCGCATGACGGAGTGAGCTCCCGTCTCTAGTACCAGCTCCTGCCAACCTAGCAGTTCGAAAGCAAGAAATTGCAAGTAGATAAATAGGTACCACTTCGGTGGGAAGGTAACAGCGTTCCGTGCACAGCCTTGGTGTTTAGTCATGCCGGCCAGATGACCACGGAAACGTCTTTGGACAGCGCTGGCTCTTCGGCTTTGACACGGAGATGAGCACCGCAACCCTAGAGTCGGACTCGACTGGCTTTTGAGCAAGGGAACCTTTACCTTTACCTTTAAGGTGCTCCGGGGCTCTTTTGCTCTTTTCTACTGCTAAAGACAAACACGGTGACCCATCTTGACCCATGTTAAACCTGAGACCACCAATTCCGAATTATTCGTCAGTGGTCTGAATTATTCGTCAGCACTGACATGCTATGTCAGTGAGTGAGCCGCTTCAGGATTTCCCAAAGTAGGAATTAAGCTTGATTCTCCCCCCCCCCCTTTTTTCTTTTTAGTCTGAAATGCATCCAAGACCCTTTATTCTTTTCATTGCAACCAATTAACAAGAGTTCTTTTCAAGGACTTTTTTTTGGTGTAATTTTTATTGCAATATAGTACAACTAGTGTAATGAAATTCAGCAGTTTAACAAAACTATCTATGAACAATCAATCGACAGTGTATTTCCATGTGGAGAGGAGTCCCAGATTTCTTCTTTAGTGCTACTTATAATACATTAAAGCGTAATAAAAAATGGTAACTCATATCGTTAAGGTAGAGAGAAATTATTAAAGCAATGGGAATACAATATGGTACACTTTTTGAGAGGGTCAGTGTTTAGAGCCATTTCTGCAATTGTTTCCAATCTGGTGATATGAATTCATGCCGTGATATAAATTCTAATACCGGGAACCATTTGCTATCAAAATCTGTTTTGACTGGTTTCAATAGGGATTTGTTAATTTTGTCAGAGATATTGTCCATCAAGTATGTCTCTCCAAGGGCTTTTTGATATATAAGTTTTGTGTCGCATCTACTGTAGAAGACTATGCTTGCTGCTGGAGACCATTTTTGCGCTGTGTTGCGAGATCTGTGTTAAATTGCGTTCAGTTTTATTTGAGCGTCAACCACTTCTCAGGTAGTGATGAGTGAAGTTTCACAACTCCTCTGGGAGATCTGGGTCCTATATGGGAATCTTCTTAATAGGGGGGAGATTCCCTGAAAGACAGATGATTCACCCCATTCTCTGTGTGACACTTGATGGTTGCACGTGTTTAACAAGGTGCCACAGCGTCATCCAGTGAGCAGATGCAGAACGGTCTGCACCAGTGCTCCCTCTAAGCTGTGGAGTCTTGTGAGCAACAATTCTACTTGGTGAGCTGCTGGTGTTAAAGTTGTGAGCGAGCGATTTGGCTACTGCATAAATTAGTTTGCTCTGGAGCCATCCTTCCTGAGCTGAGAAAAAAAAATTGTGAGCCGGAGGCTAAACAATTGTGAGCTAGCTCACACTAACTCAACTTAGAGGGAACACTGGTCTGCACCACAATGTCTCTTGCGCTACTCCTCCCGTATTGTTCTCCCCACCGGTTAAGCTCTGCCTCTCGAGCCCCCGCCCTCTGTGCCCCTGTGTCTTCAGAGGTGAGGACGGTGGCGACGAGAGAATCACAGAATGTTAAGAGTTGGAAGGGACCTTGCAGGTCATCTAGTCCAACCCCCCGCACTCCGCAGGAGGAGAGACGGAGCTTTTTCAGCAGCAGCACCTTGCTTCTGGAATGCCTTTCCTCCTCGAGGCTTACCTGGTGCCTACGTTGCTCTCTGTCAGACTCCAGGCCAAAACATTTCTGCTCACCTGGGCTTTTTAATTAAGGGGTTGGGTTTTTAGTACTATTTTAGCGTGGGGACCGTTATTTTAAGCTGTCAGTGGTCTGTTCCCAGGGTCTGTTTTAGGCCCCCCCGACGTGGTTGTCGAAGGTCATCATGGAGCCCACCGACACCCTTCCTGGTATCGTCCAGGTGTTTCTGGACAGTGGGTGGGGCCAGATGGGGCTTTCGCCCAGGGAAGTTTCTGATTGGCCACTGGAGTTTCAATTGGCTTGTGCGGATTTTTAAAAAACGTTGCTTTGATAGCAGCTGCCACCGCAGCACACGGACCTTCACTGTGTGTCTGAAGGTAATCCACGGCAGTCATTTTGTGGCTGGCTCCGCCTCCTGCAGCAGCCATTTTGTGGCTGGCTCCGCCCACTATCCTGTGTCAGAATTCCAAAGGTGCCCGTAGACTCAAAAAGGTTGGAGACCCCGATCTATGTTTGGATGGTAGGCTTGGTTTTTAATGCCAGATTATAATTCATATTTTTAATGTTTTGTTTTTATTATTGCCTTGTGTCGGTTCCTGGAGAGGTGACGTAAGCACGTGCTAAATAAATACCTGGGCCTCGGGCGGCTTTTGTCCACCTGCCCCCATTGTACAAACGTCTTGTCCATGCAGGGCTTTGGTGCCTCCAAGCTGACTTCCTTGTCCCTCGGCCAAGGCCAGGGCCCCATCGCCATGCGCATGATCGAGAAGGCGGTGAAGGAGGGCAGCTGGGTGGTCCTGCAGAACTGCCATCTGGCCACCTCGTGGATGCCGATGCTGGAAAAAGTGTGCGAGGTAAAAGCCACACACAATATTGCATGATACAGAACACATCTGGCCCAGTGTGCTGCTAAGTCGCCCAGTCTTATGGAACTAATGAATAAAGCTGGATTTATTTCCAAGGTAATAGGTGTAGGGTGCGGCTGTAAGTTAGAGAGAAGGTGAAGGCATTAATAAGGAAGGGGACATGCAAACATAAGAGGAGCCCTGCTGGATCAGACCCATAGTCTATCTAGTCCAGCCTCCCGTCTCACACAGGGGCCAACCAGCTCCTCTGGAGGACCAACAACAGGGCAGAGAGGCCGAGGCCTTCCCCTGAGAAGAACATCAGGAGAGCCCTGCTGGATCAGACCAGTGAGGGTCCCTCTAGTCCAGCATCCCGTCTCACCCAGTGGCCACCAAGTTCCTCTGGAGGACCAGCAACGGGGCAGAGAGGCCGAGGCTTTTCCCTGAGAAGAACATCAGGAGAGCCCTGCTGGATCATTCCAGTGAGGGTCCATCTAGTCCAGCCTCCTGTCTCACACAGTGGCCAACCAGTTCCTCTGGAGGGCCAACAACTGGAGACAGAGGCCAAGGCCTTCCTAAGAACCTCAGAAGAGCCCTGCTGGATCAGACCAATAGTCCATGTAGTCCAGCCTCCTGTCTCACACAGGGGCCGACCAGTTCCTATGGAGGTCCAACACCAGGGCAGAGAGGCCGAGGCCTTCCCCTGATGCTGCCTCCTGGCTCTGGGATTCCGAGGATTAGTGCCTCTGAATGGGGAGGTTCCCCTCAGTCATCATGGCAAGTAGCCATTGATACACATGGCTGTCTAATCTGTCTAATCTCCTTTTAAAGCTGTCTATTCCCGTGGCCATCATTACATTCCCTGGCAGCCAACTCCACATTTTAATCACTCTCCCTGTGTGAAGTCGAATTTCCTTTTGTCCGTCCTGCACCTACTGCCCATCAGCTTCATCAGGTGCCCTCCAGTTCTAGTATTTGGGGAGAGGGAGAAGAAGTTCTCCTTGTCCACTCTCTCCGCCCCGTGCATAATCCGATCAACCCTCTATCATGTTTCCCCCTCGGTTGTCTCTTCTCAACTGGAAAGTCCCAGAGACTCTTCCAGCCTTTCCTCCTTGGGAAGGGGCTCCAAGCCCTTCAACCTCTTGGTCGCCCGCCTCCGTACTTTCCTCAGATCTGCAGTGTCCTTTTGGAGATACGGTGACCAGAGCAGTGGAGTCATAATGCACAGCTGCAATTCCAAAGCAGACGTGGCGTGGTGCTCCGGTGAGATAGTCTAAGCGACAAACAACCTTAGAAAGTGAGAGGGGCAAGCGCTGATACAGCGGATAGAGAAAGGGGAATTGCCCCACAAAACAAGATTCTGAGAGGCAAGAAAGTAATTAGCAGATGGAATATTCTGAAGCACGGAGAGGACAAGGCGAGAGAGACGCCTTGACCAGAGATACGCAAACAGGGAAGAGGCGAAAGGACACCCATCTGGGCACATTGATCCAGCACATCTGGTCCCAGGGAGATGCATGCCATCTGACCGATCCCTTCGGTACACTGCCGGGCAGCTGGAGAACTGGCGACCCTCCACAGCAGTCCCCCGTGTGGCACAGTAGCTCTTCTCCCTCCTTCCCGCTTCCCGCACTTTTAATTTTGTGGACTGAGGTTGCTTCCAGATAGAAGCTTTTGTGAGCGGGCTGGCCTGCTCTTGATAACTGCAGCTGTGCTCATCTAACTGGCCTGGCACGGATACGCATGGCGTCACGACCCAGGAGGCACCGCTGTAGTGCCAAATCTCCATCCTGGTCAACATCTCTTCCAGGATGGCTTCCCTGTTTGGCGTGCTGGAAAACAGCCCGAAATAGAGAACACAGAAGATGCCCGTGTACCCGAGAGTGCCCCCCCCAAAAAACAAGCAAACAGCAGCAGCTGACCCAAAAGACGAGAGATGGGGGTGTGGCCAGCAGCCAGATGATAAACAAAACAGGCGGCAACAACCTCAGAGAGCTACTCCAAAAGAGAAGCTTAAAGTAGCCCAACGTAGCTTGATCCCCAAACCTCTTTATCGTGCCCCCCCCCCGTTTTCTTAGATCACAGTTTGACAGGCTACATTAAACATCCCTTTCAGAGCACGACCTTGAGATTTTTGCCCTTTTTTCTGATGACGTGATCAGGGCGATGGGCAAAAAACTGCTCTCGACACTCTCCACTTCCATACATCAGTCACAAGTTCTCTCAGAGCTGTTCTCTCAAGGGCAGTCCTCAAAAGAGCTCTCTCAGCCCCACCTACCAGGGCATCTGTTGTGGGGAGGGGAAGGGAAAGGAGTCTGTAAGCCACTCTGAAACTCCTTCGGGTAGTGAGGGGCAGGGTATAAATCCAATCTCTTCCTCCTCCTCCTCCTCTTCTTAAGTGGCGAGAAGTTTCAATGGTAGCACTATCTGGCCTGGTCCGTTTGTAGGAAAGAATGTTGGAGACATCGTATCGGCATCTATTTCTATCTATCTATATCTTGCTTGACAGCCAAGCCGGGTCAGCCCTGGTTAGTGTTTGGATGGGAGACCACCAAGGAAGTCCAGGTCTGCCACGCAGAGGCAGGCAACGGCCAACCCACCTCTGAAGGTCTCTAGCCTTCAAAACTCATTCTTGCAATAGCTGCTTTACTCACAAAATACACAGATTGGAGGCAAAATATGGCAGCAGATGAGCTATCCCATGTCAGATACCGAGAATGAGTTCCGTACACATGCCAGCATCCCACCCACCCACCCAGAATGCCTCAGCCCAGCTCCTCCTTCCTTCATTTGAGGCCCAACTGTGTGGTTGTCTTTTCCCCAAACACTCATCTCTACCCCCCTCTCCTGAGCTTGGGGAGGGCATCTTCTCCAAATGCTGATGAATAAGAAAATCTATCAGTTAGCCCCACTGGAAACTCATTCATAGTTGTTACAGAGGCGGGCCGACCAAGACGATGAGGGCGTTGGAGCCCCTTCCCTATGAGAAAAGGCTGAAGAGTTTGGGACTTTTCTGTTTGGAAGAGAGATGACTGGGGGGGGGGGGGGCGATGATAGAGGATTATAAAATTGTGCACTGGGTGGAGAGAGCGGACAAGGAGAAATTTTTCTTCGTCTTGACTAGAACAAGGGCATCTAGTGAAGCTGATGGGCAGTAGTTTCAGGATGGACAAAAGGAGGTACTGCTTTACACAGAGGGTGATTAAAATGTGGAATTCACTGCCAGAGGATGTAGTGATGGCCACAGGAATAAACAGCTTTCAATAAAGTCTTTTCAAAAAACTTGTTAGAATTCTGCTGGGCCTGTAAAACGGAGCCGTTCCACCAGGCGTTCGTTTGAGGCAGCGGGCGTCTCAGCACATCTGGCCTCCCCTGCTCTAACCAGCCCCCCCCCCCCATCCAGCCATGTGAATTATGATACCAACTTGCATTATTGGTTGGGGGCTGGGCCCAATTATTATCCTGATGGCCCGTCTGAAGTCACACACAGTTATATCCCTTGGGTATATAGGTTACCATTTTACCATCATGCAGTTTAACTGGGGTTTTTAGATTTTAATTGAAGTGATATGAAATTGTTTTTACATGCTTTGCTATCTCATTGTACCCCCCACGCTGGGCCCCCTCGTAGGGGAGGGCGTGACAAAATCGCAAAAGAGGAGAAAAGCTCCCTCTATCCACGTTCTCCACCCGATGCAGAGTTTTATAAAGCTTTGTCAAACCCCCCCCAGCCACTTCTTTATAAACTAAACAGTCCCAGACTCGTTATCCTTTCCTCATAGGGGAGGTGCTCTTAATCAGGGGTCTCCAACGTGGTGCCCACGGATGCCAAGGTGCCCACCAACAGCTTTCCTGGTGCCCACCACGTGCTTTTAGAAAGTGGGTTTGGCCAGGTGGGTTTTTTACCCAGCAAGGCTTCTGATTGGCCACTGGAGAGTTGATTGGCTGCAAAGATTTTTTAAAAAGTTGCTTTGGGAGCAGTTGCCACCACATCAGAAGGAGTTTCACAGTGAGACTGAAGCTGCAGCAGCCCTTTTGTGGCTGGCTCCGCCTCCCATGGCAGCCATTTTGTGATCATGTTAGCAAGTCAGACCCTTCCCACAGATGGGTAGCTGGCAGCCAGGGAGAAAACAAGCCCAAACACCCTTCTTATAATATCACTCGAAATATCATAGCATAGAAACAACACTGCCTGGCCCAGAAATGACCCAAAAAGGAATGCCAGTCAGAAAAACAGCTCGGGAAACTATCTGGAAGTGAATCGTGAGACTGACTTGCAAACGTCTTCTCCCACCCTAAAGGTAATGCATAATTTATAACAATGGATTCCTCGGGAAAACAGCACCCCACTTTGAATTATTATTTTTCAGGAAAAATATTTTTCAGTAAAAACCCTTCCAGTTGAACATCTGACTGGTTTATTTAATAATAATAATAATATCATCCATTTATTAATCGCTTTCCCCAGTGGGCTCAAAGCGATGTACAGTTACTCAAATATAGACAAGGGACTAACAATGTTTGTAGGGGATAGGGAAGACAACATATATTCATTTTAATTGCACACGCCGACACTGCCCAGTGTAGAACGTCTTCTGGCTGGCTTCGTCATTTTCCGGCTCAGCTGCTTGCTGGCCAGGCTCCAGGACCCGTATGTCTATCGCCACACTGCCACCGCCTGGCCGGAACGTCCATTGCAGGAGTTCTTTCTGTAGCCGGCAAGCTTGTTTCGTCTTACAAGCCTTGATCAGGACGTCCGACCGTCAGCTAACGCCCTCCCAGAAGGGAGATTGGCGTGCCCGCCCTCGCTAAGGAGCGGTTCCCATTTTATCTACTCGCCGAGGCTTTCGAATCGCTGGGTGGACGATGAGCTGGGGACAACAGGCTGGCTGCTCACACCAGCGCGGGGCTTGAACTAACACAGTTCAGATGTTAAGGCAGTGGGATATACCCACTGTGCCACCGCTCCCCCTCCATTTTGAGTTTCTCTAAGGGAACAATCCTGGCATACATAGGTTGAGATCCCAGATACCCACCTCTTGCTAAGCCAATTTCTGTAATCCAATACCAAATAACCAATTTTGGTAACAGTTGTGCCCACAATGCCATGTGAGAATTCCAAAGGTGCCCACAAGCTCAGAAAGGTCAGGGACCCCTGCCCTGAGTCATCTCGGTCGCCCACTTCTGTACTTTTCCCGGCTCCGCAGTGCCCTAAAGACTCTTTTTGAGGATAACAAAATGTTGTTTTGACATTAAGACAAGTTTAAGAAGGAAATTAGTTCAGCACAAGTATAGATCATTTTATTGTGAATTTGTCTTGAGTGTATCAGACTCCCTCTGGGGCACGGCACACGCCAGAAATGGGGTCTAGCTCTTTCTATATTTTAGTAATCTGCTTAAAACTGGTACGTTAAGAATCAGTATAAGGTAGGTCAAGAGAAATGCCGCTTCAGTTGGAAGTCCCGTGTTTGCCCCTTACATGGGCTCTTCATCTCTTCTAGGAGCTCAATCCGGACGTGACTCATCCCGATTTCCGCCTGTGGCTCACCAGCTACCCATCTCCCAATTTCCCTGTCTCCGTGCTCCAGAACGGAGTGAAAATGACCAACGAGGCGCCAAAAGGCCTGCGGGCTAATGTGATCCGTTCCTATCTGATGGATCCCATCTCTGACCCAGAGTTCTTTAATAGCTGCAAGTGTCCTGTAAGTATGCCCGTTATTCGCTCACTCCCTCCCGTATTATTAGCTCGCTTAAAACCCGTCCTCTGGGCGCCGAAGCTGGTGTTGATTACTGGCTCCTGGGAAGCAAGTAACAGCGGATTTTATTAAAATTTTATTTTTATTTTGCCACCAAAGCTTCGTTCCTTTTCCCGCTGAGCTTCGGCGGGCGAGCCATTAATAATACAGCGTCCCATTTAAAAAGTCGGGAGGAAGTCGTTTCCTGACACAAATCTGCAAGGCAGGGGAGAAATTCACGCTGCAGAAGAATAGCTGAGCCCGGGCACTGCTGAGAACCGAGTCTTTAATCGGAAGCATTAACATGAGCGAGCCTTATAACTGGGGAGTGCTCAAGCGGCCCGTGCCAGTTGATGGATGGCGCTCATAAACGCTCGGGCTGGGGAAGCCACCTGCTGTTTTTGTAATTAGGTTTCGGAGAGCGAACGGGCTTGACCCAAGATCATTTCCCTGATAGGTGCCGTAATTAAGAACTGGAGATTGTTGTGCTTAAACTGAGACGATGATCCTTTTCTGCTTTCCCCAGCAATTAATTAAAGAAAACCCCTATAAAGTTTTTTTTCCAACACAAAAAAAAGTAGCACTGCTTTTTAAGCAAGAAGAGGCAAAAGAGGAGAGATCTGCAAGCAGCTCTATAAAAGCAGCTGGGAGGCCTGCCGCTTTCCCTTGTGTTTGAAGACTTGTGTAGGAATCCACACATTGGACAGTTAGAAAACTGAAATGCGGGAGTTCTCCCTTGACATTTAAGCTCATAGATTTTCACCGAAAGCTTTGAATGCTGGAAAAATATAAGCCCTCCTATTGCTTTCAGATACAAACAGGATAAGGGGAAGAGACCGAGGTGGTCGCAGTAAGTTGGTTTTCTTTGGTGCAAAATAGAAAAATGGCTCTGATCACATGTGTGTCTGGTTTATTTGAGTTTTGACTGCTGCCACCAGTTGAATCCATCTATTTATTACATTTTGGCTCTGCTCCGAGAAATGCAGGCATGGCACAGGTGGCACTTCCCTTGTCCCCTTTTATCCTCGCATCAACCCTGTGAGGGCGGTTAGGCTAAGAGAAAAGGTGGCTGCCCCAGGGTCGCCCAGCATGCATCGTTGCAGATCTTCCTGACCCACTGAAACTGATCCACAATTTCTGTTATTGATTGTTTTTGTTCATGGTATTTTATTGCTAAGACTCTCTTTAATGCTCCCTCTAAGCTGTGGAGTCTTGTGAGCAAAAATTCTACTTTGTGAGCTACCGGCATTAAATTCATGAGCGAGAGATTTGACTACTGCCTAAATTAGTTTGCTCTGGAGCCATTTTTCCTGAGCGAAGACAAAAATGTGTGAGCCGGAGGCTAAAAAACTGTGAGCTAGCTCACACTAACTCAGCTTAGAGGGAACACTGCCCGCGAGCCTCCTGGAGGACTTTTTGCTGCAGAACAGTATGAGGCCTACATTTTAATAAATAAATAAGTAAACAAACCATAGTGATGCTGCAGAAACAAAGCAGGCCAAGGCTCAAAAAAGCACTTTAGTTTAATCGAAGCCAGAAGTGGGCGTCCGAATCTTAGAGCGCGGGGTTTCAAACTCTTCCTGCTCTGCCTGTTTCTTAGGGCTAAACTAGATGTCACTGTGACCACGGGTCCGACCTCTGGCCACCAATGTCATTTTGGAGAAGATTTTGGGCACTTTTGAAAAATGCTGTGAGGGCCCGGTCCGAGTTGGACCCCCAGGACCCCCCCACGCCTTTTTGAAATCAAAACGGCTGGGGGGAAGCTGTTTCAGCACTTGAAAAGACTCGGGGGGGGGCAAGGTCTCCTGGTCCCTCTGTGCCTTGCAGTATTTTTTAAATGGCCACTATCTTCTCTAAAATGGCATTGGCGGACACGGCTTGGACCTGGGTAACATCTAGTTGGCTCTTATTTTCATACAGCTTCTCTTCCAGAATAATTTTTCCTTTGGCTGGTCTCTGATACGAGAGGGGAACGTGGGAGGGAGACAGGGAGAGAGGCTACAGGGAGCTAAGCCGTGAGCACGAGGGGGGGTCATCACCTGCATTTCCCTTTGCTCTAAAAACCAAACCGATCCTCCCACCCTCCCCACCCCTGGCTTAATGTGGGACTGGGGCAGAGGTGGGGTGTCAGTCAACAGATTTACTGGTTCCTCAAGCCACAAAGAGGCATCTGAAGGCACTAAGGAGGAAAAGACATTTGGATACTTGCACGGAAGACCTAGAAGGCACATGGGCTCTTTTGAAGAAGGGCAGGATATGAGAGGAGTAAATGAATAAACAGAGCCTTGTTCCAGAAACCCCTGGCTCTTGTGCTTAGCGATAAGGATCCTAAATTTATCTTAGCAGTTGCAAAATAGGCCTCAGTCCTTTTAACCTTTGCATCCCAAAACTAAGGAATAAGTATTTTCTGCTGCTCAAGATTTAGGAATCAATGAGCTTCCAAGGGAATAAAAGGAAAGGAAAGGAATAAACAGAGCACTGAGATTCCCCACCGGTCCTCCCGCTAATGTAGTATGAATGGGAATATAAAGATTTTTATATATAGGTTTTTTTCTTCTTGATTGTTCATGTTCATATTTCTCTGGTTTTTATAGATTTGTTCTTTAAGTAATATTTTATTAGGATGTTAGAAAGGCCTGTTATATAGAAGGCTTTCCTATTGTAGGTCTGATATTGTTAGCAGACAACATAATAGGTACAAAGGTCATGATTCTGTAGTTCTTAGGGCAAACCTTTCAATGTCTGGGTCAGATAAGATTTTGGTCTGATATGAAGAATCCTTGCCCATTATCACTTAGGTTAGGTTAAGTAAACACTTAGTTTAACGTAGATATATGTTCAGAATATGCTGAAGAAGATGAAGAAGAAGAAGAAAAAGAAGAAAGTTGTCAATTTTTGGTTAACTATTTGGTCTAATTGTTTTGCTATTAATTGAGGCATGTTTCCTGATTATGCTGTGAAGAAAGCAGTCAGTTTTGATGGGTCCTTTGGCCTAACTGTTTTCCGTATTTCATTGCAATAAAATACAGGAACTTCCTCCTCATTTTGACTTCAATTTTCTATTTTTGACTGGATATTAATTTGTATAACACTAAGAAGCCGGAGAAAGAAGAAAGACGTTTATGAGTAGGACATTATTTTCTGTCTTCTTCTTTTTTAAAGGCTGAATTCAAGAAGTTGCTGTACGGCCTCTGCTTCTTCCACGCCCTGGTCCAAGAGAGGCGGAAATTCGGCCCCCTGGGTTGGAATATCCCTTACGAGTTCAACGAGACCGACCTGCGGATCAGCGTGCAGCAGTTGCACATGTTCCTGAACCAGTACGAGGTACCCTCCCCGTGCAGCCCCTCCAAAACAGACAACCACTGTAGGAATCCACTTCAGCCCTGACCTGGACAAGCCCAGGCAAGCCCGATCTTGGAGGGCCTCGGAAGCTAAGCAGGGCCGACCCGGGCGACCATTTGGACGGGAGACCTCCAAAGGATAATACCATGGCCGGGAAGCAGAGGCAGGCTAGCAAAGCCACTTCTCTGAACGTCCTCCATGCCCCAGTAGGAGTCACCAGAGGTCGCCGTGACTTCCAGACACGGGTGCGCGCACATGCGCACATACACAAAGGCAAAAAAAAAACCCAAAAAACCCCCCACACACAAAAGAATCCATTCCATAGTGTCACCCTATTGAAATGGGCAGATGCATCAACCGATGCTGTGGGTCACAGCTGGATGGTGTGTGTTTGTAGGGCGGGAGAAGGGGTAGTACACTTAAGAAAAAAACGAATTTAAGTTGTATGGGATCCAGACCGTTTTGAGCTTTTCCTTCCAAGGAAACATTATTCAGTAGCCTCCCCCATGCGGACATAGAGGTCACACCGAATTGCTTCTCTCTGCGCTCCAGGAGCTGCCGTTTGACGCCATCCGCTACATGACTGGCGAGTGCAATTACGGAGGCAGGGTTACCGATGACTGGGACCGGCGCACCCTCCGCAGCATCTTGAACAAGTTCTACAATCCCATCATCGTGACGGATCCCGACTACAAGTTTGATTCCAGCGGCATTTATTTCGCCCCCCCTGAAGGAGAAGTAAGCTTCTTCGCGTACACTGGGCTGCATCCAACCCACGCTCCCCTCCTCAGGTCCCATGGAAAAGAAGGGAAGCCGTGCATGGGCTACCATGACGAAGCAGCATCTTAAGAGTGTAGAGCGGGGGTCCCCAACATCGTGCCTGTGGGCACCATGATGCCCACCCTGCACCTTTCCTGGCACCTGCCAAGTGTTTTTAGAAAGTGGGTGGGCCAGGTGAGGCTTTTAAGAACGTAAGAACATAAGAGAAGCCAATGTTGGATCAGGCCAAAGGCCCATCCAGTCCAACACTCTGTGTCACACAGTGCCCAAAAATACCAGGTGCCATCAGGAGGTCCACCAGTGGGGCCAGGACACTAGAAGCCCTCCCACTGTTGCCCCCCCCCCCCAGGCACCAAGAATACAGAGCATCCCTTGCCCCAGACTGAGAGTCCCTATGTAGACCCTGATGAACCTCTGCTCCATATGTTTATCCAGTTTCCTCTTCTAAGAACATAAGAGAAGCCAATGTTGGATCAGGCCAATGGCCCATCCAATCCATCACTCTGGGTGCGTTCAGATTGGGCATTTACAACGGTATAGGTGCCGATTGGAATCGGTGTACTTACCGGCGGTCACACATAGAACATCTGCCTTCCGTCCCTAACTGTTGCAAAGAGCTTTACACTGTTGTATTCTGCCACTAGGTCCCCATGTGGTGGTATCCTGAGTGCACCGGTTGTAAATGCTTTACCCCCTGTTTGATCGCTCTCCACCGCTGTACAGCCACTTCCGTTCGGAAGCCTGAGGCTTCCGCTTTTCACCCGCCATTTTTTTTTGTTAGGTCGGCGATATGCGCTTGGGTGAAGCTTTGCCCCAGTGTTTGTTTAAAAAAAAAAGAAAAAGGTCCTTAGTTTCAGGTTTTAGAGGAGTCCGGGACCTCAGGGAGGCCAGTTTGGTCTTTAAACTTTAAAGGTAAGTCCTTTCTCCAGGGCATGCTTTTTGGGATGGGATGTTTTGCGCGTGCGCGAAGATTGCCATTCTGTGGATGGCTGCCTATGCGCATGCGGAAACTGAATTAAAAAAAAACACCTGCCGACGCCCGCTGTGTGTGAACGGGCATACAGCAATGGGCTCCGCAGACAGGAGGTAAGTGTGATCACGTTTCACCCGGCATAAACTGCACCGGTTGGAACTGGTGCAGTTTATGCCGGCTGAAACGCCCCGTCTGAACGCACCCTCTGAGTCACACAGTGGCCAAAAATCTCCAGCAAGCCTTCTGATCAGCTGTGTAGATTTTTAAAAATGCTGCTTTGGCAGCAGTTGCCACCCAGCACAAGGACACCGTGTGGCTTAAGGGAAGCTGTGGCAATCGTTTTCGGCAGCGGCCATTTTGTGGCTGCACTCACCACACTGCATCAGATTTCTAAAGGTGCCCACAGGCTGAAAAATGTTGGGGAGCCCCGGTGAAGTGTAAGAAACACTCCGAGTGACATGGTATTACCTAGCATACAGCCAGCCTGAAAATACGGGAGGACACGGCTAGATTCGCTGGATGCACAGTTGGGTCCACCGGAGTCCACAGCACTAACCCAACTGTTGGCAGTGTTAGATATATAAAAACTAGTCCCCAACATTCTGTCGCAGACCAGGATACAGAACCCAGGAAGCAGCTCTGCAGGTAGAAGCAAGGTTGTTTGGTACTAGGTTGTATGGCACTGAGAGCCAGGTCTGGTGTGGTGGTTAAGTGCGCGGACTCTAATCTGGGAGAACCGGGTTTGATTCCACACTCCTCCCCTTGCACCTGGCTGGATGACCTTGGGCAAGCCATGGTTCTGATAAGAGCTGTTCTTGAAAAAGAGCAGTATCTGTCAGAGCTCTCTCAGCCCCCCCTACCTCACAGGGTATCTGTTGTGGGGAGGGGAAGGGAAAGAAGACTGTAAGCTGCTCTGAGACTCCTTTGGGTAGCGAAGGGCAGGGTATAAATCCAATCTCCTCCTCTTCTTCGTTTACCTCACAGGGTGTCTGTCTGTGGTGGGGAGGGGAAGGGAAAGAAGACTGTAAGCTGCTCTGAGACTCCTTTGGGTAGCGAAGGGCAGGGTATAAATCCAATCTCCTCCTCTTCTTCGTTTACCTCACAGGGTGTCTGTTGTGGGAAGGGAGGAGTTTGTAAGCCACTCTGAGACTCCGAGTGAAGGGCGGGGTATAAATCCAATCTCTTCTTCTAGGTTTAGACTCACCCTGGCGCTATCAGAGGCTTGGTTGGGTGAACTTTTAAAAGTGTCCTACTGACCATTTATTCCCTTGAGAAATAATGTTGCTGTGAGGGCTAATCTTGGATGGGCGACCCGAGGACTGGGGGGCAACGTCTCTCTCTCCATGCACAATGCCCTCTTCCTTTGTTGTTCAGTCGCACAGCCGAGTCCGACTCTTCGCGACCCCATGGACCAGATCACGCCAGGCCCTCCTGTCTTCCGTCGTGCTCCGGAGTTTGCTTAATTTCATGTTCGTTGCATCTATGACACTGTCCAACCATCTCACCCTTTGCTGTCCCCGTCTTCTTTGACCTTCGATCTTTCCCAGCATCAGGGTCTTCTCCAGTGAGTGCTCCCTTCCCATTGGGTGGCCAAAGTATTTGAGCTCCAGCTTCAGTCTCTGGCCTTCCAGGGAACAATCAGGGTTGATTTCTGTTAGGATTGACTGATTTGATCTCCTTGCAGTCCAAGGGACTCTCAAGAGCATAGTTCAAAAGAATCTATTCTTCGGCGCTCAGCCTTCCTTATAGTCCAACTCTCGCAGCCATACATGACTACTGGGAATACCATTGCTTTGACCATGTGGACTTTTGTTGGCAGGGTGATGTCTCTACTTTTTATCATGCTGTTTAGGTTCACCATTGCTTTCCTACCAAGGAGCAGGCGTCTTTTAATTTCATGGCTGCTATCACAGTCTGCGGTGATCTGGGATCCCAGGAACATGAAGTCTGTCACTACTTCCACGACTTCCCCTTCTATTTGCCAAGGAGTGATGGGGCCAGATGCCATACCCCTAGTTTTTTTGATGTTGCGCTTCAAGCCCACTTTTGCACTTTCCT
>NW_015162041.1:112193-118273 GCF_001447785.1 Gekko japonicus
TTCTTTTTCTTTGGGATGGTGGTGATTGCTGCCTCCTGTACAATGTCACGAACCTCCGTCCATAGTTCTTCAGGCACTCTATCTATCAAATCTAGACCCTTGAATCTATTCTTCACCTCCACTGTATATTCATCAGGGATGCGATCTAAGTTAAACCTGAATGACCTAGTGGTTTTCCCAATTTTCTTCAGTTTTGCAATGAGTAGCTCATGATCTGAGCTACAGTCAGCTCCAGGCCTTGTTTTTATTAACTGGATAGAGCTTCTCCATCTTTGACTGCAAATTATATAGTCAATCTGATTTAGGTGTTGCCCATCTGGTGATGTCCATGTGTAGAGTCGCCTCTTAGGTTGTTGGAAAAGGGTGTTCGCTATGACCAGTGTGTTCTCTTGACAAAACTCTGTTAACCTTTGCCCTGCTTCATTTTGCTTTCCAAGGCCAAACTTGTCTGTTATTTCGGTTATCTTTTGACTTTCTACTTTAGCATTCCAGTCCCCTATGATGATGAGGACATCATTTTTTGGTGTTAGTTCTATGAGGTGTTGTAGGTCTTCATAGAACCAGTCCAGCCTCTTCTGCATCAGTGGTTGGGGCATAGACTTGGATTACTGTGATGTTGAATGGTTTGCCTTGGAATCGGACCGAAATCATTCTGTCATTTTTGAGATTGTATCCCAGTACTGACTTTCGCACTCTCTTATTGACTATAAAGGCCACACCATTTTTTCTACGAGATTCCTGGCCACAGTAGTAGATATAATGGTCTTCTGAGTTAAATTCGCCCATTTCTGTCCACTTTAGTTCACTGATTCCTGAGATATCAATGTTCAGACTTGCCATCTCATTTTTGAACACGTCAAGCTTACCTTGATTCATAGATCTTACATTCCAGGTTCCTATGCAGCTGAGCGTCCTTTCGGCTTTGACCCAGCCGCTTCACCTTTCTGGGGTTACTTGTACTTGCCCTCTGCTCTTCCCCAGTAGCATATTGGACACCTTCCGACCTGAGGGGCTCATCTTCCGGCGTCATATCTTTTAGCCTTTTGATACTGTCCATGGGGTTTTCTTGGCAAAAATACTGGAGTGGGTTGCCATTTCCTTCTCCAGTGGATCACACTTGGTCTAAGTTCTCTGCTGTGGCCTGTCCATCTTGGGTGGCCCTCCACAGCATAGCCCACAGCCTCATCGAACCACGCAAGCCCCCTCGCCACGACAAGGCACGACAAGGGAGGCCCTCTCCTTAGGTCTATGCAATACAAAGTCCCTTCTACACACACTGCTCATCATAATGAGAAACAATCCAATACCTGCGATGGAGTTAGGGATTCGGGGACGCCGAAACTTCTGTTCACAGAATTTGTTAGACGAAACAAGTGGGCTCAGCAGTTTAGATAAAAGAGTACTTTTCGCATTGGTTCTTTTTCAGTATCAAAGCTACATCGACTACACAAAGACTCTTCCTCTGAACCCTGCCCCAGAGATCTTTGGGATGAACGCCAACGCCGATATCACCAAAGATCAATCTGAGACCCAACTGTTGTTTGATAATATTCTTCTGACGCAGGTATGCTGATTTCCAAAGTTCCTCTCTGCGTATCGCCTGCTGCTAATGGCGCATTTGATTGATTTTAAAAAAGGTGTTTTTAAAATACAGTTTTAAATAGAGAGACTCTGCTGTTAGTTTCCTCATTTGACTGTTGCTGCAATGTTCATGAATTCACAGTCACTTTATTGAACAACATGATTCGCTTTTATAAGAACAATTTTCAGGAAATTCACCGAAATATTAAATCAAGGAGAATCCAAAAAGTCTTCTGGATTAGACGAATATTCTAAAGTTTTCTATTATCTTGTATTGATTGAAGAAAATAGAATATAAATGCCCTTTTCCTGATATTGCTTGTGTTAATAGCATGTGCATTTCCCTAATACCCTTGAAAACAACCTCAATATAAAGTCCCCTAGTACTTTACCAAGCGTGTACTACTGCTTGTGTACCACAAATACATTTGCTTGCCCCAAACCAGAAATCTGTATGTGCTCTTTCTTCACATGTATGGGGTCGCCATTCCGTTGGATGGAAGGATCCAGTCTGTTTACAGGCAGGATTATGCATAAGGATCAGCTTGAAAGGCAGAGGAAAGTTCTAGAATTAGCTGTTGATATAAAATATCAAATGTAAAATTTTAAAGATGGTTTTAAGATTAAATGCATTGCTAGAAAGATCAGGTATAGAGCTTTCCTGCACTCCAGAGACCTTATTGTTGACCTGTGTTGTTACGGTTATTATTGTTACGGAGAGCCAACTTGTGGCGGTTCATGTCAAACTAGGATCTGGGAGTCCCAGGTTCAAATCCCTATTCTGCTGTGGAAGCTTGCTGGGTGACCTTGGGCCAGTCACCCACTCTCAGCCTAACCTACCTCACAGGGTTGTTATTCAGATAAAACAGAGGAGACGAGAACGATGTAAGCTGCTTTGGGTCTCCAGTGGGGAGGAAGGCCGGATATAAATAAATAGATAAATAAACGGTTTTTGAGAAAGGGACAAATGTTAATCCTAAACATATTAACAAGGGCAAGATTCATCTCTGCAAAATACGGGAAACAAAAGGTCTCCCCACCACCACCAAAAAGGATGAATAATGTGAAAAAGTGTACAAACTATTTGGATATAAAGTTTGAAGATGTGGAAGTGTTAAAAGACAATTCAAAGACCTGTAATCGGGGGTATGCAGGATACTTTTATTTAGGGATGGTCACGAACAGTGTTCCCTCTAAGCTGAGTTATTGTGAGTCAGCTCAGTTTTTTAGCTTCCAGCTCACACATTTTTGCCTTAGCTCGGGAAGGAGGGCTCCAGAGCAAACCAATTTATGCAGAAGCCAAATCGGTCGCTTACAAGTTTAATGCCAGTTGCTCACAAGAGGGAACAGCTTAGAGGGAACATTGGTCACGAACCTTAAAATCTTGGTTTGGGGTGGCCCCCATACCTTGAACCTAGCAAAAAGGCCTGAATCAAACTGGTCCAGTGAGTTTGGCTCCCCCTTTCTCCCGGCCGCAGAAAAGGGGGGGATCACTTAGGAAGGGTTAAATGGCTGGCAGCCATTTAACCCGTCTATTTCACTTCCCCCTGCTTCAAAGCAGGGAGAGCGAAACTGATGGGTTTAATGGCCCACAGCCATTTAAACCTAACAGCTGCTGGGCAGACCCCATGCCACTCAGCTGTTAGATTTAAATGGCCCCGAACACTAAATGTTCAAGGAAGTCTCCTTCTCTGACCATCAGTTTGGGGGCTCCAAACTGGCCCAAGCTCATGCCAGATTTTGGCTAGGAAATTCGGGTTTGCGTCCCTACTCTACCATGGAAGCTTGCTCGTGACCATGGGCCAATCACACATTCTCAGCCTAACCTTCCTCACAGGGTTGTTTTGTGAGGGTAAAGAAAAGGAGGATGTTGTAAATCACTTTGAGTCCCTATTGGGGAGAAAAATGGGGTATAAATGGAAGTAAATAAACTAACATTAAAACACTTGGATAAAGGCATAAAACAATATAACATAATGGCATATTACAATATAACATTTTTGTTATATAACTAAAGAAAAGAGCCCTTTCTGTCTGGTGTGACTATCTAAGAAGAGCGCCAGGCTGAAACGTCAGTCAGGATATGCACCATTTAACCCCACCTTGCTTTTGCTTTGCTCCAGTCTCGTGCATCGGGCGCGGGCGCAAAATCGTCTGACGAAATAGTCCGGGAGGTGGCCAGCGACATCCAAAGCAAGCTTCCGGCTGACTTTAACATTGAAGCCGCGATGCGGAGATACCCAACCACCTACACCCAGAGCATGAACACGGTTCTTGTCCAAGAGATGGGGCGATTCAACAAATTGCTGCAGACAATAAGAGACTCTTGCATCAACATTCAGAAAGCGATCAAGGTGAGCTTCCAATTCCAGACAGTTTCAGGAGGGCAGCCGTGGTGGTCTGCGGTAGGACAACTAGACCCGAGTCCGGCGACACCTTCGAAACGAACAGGATTTTCGGGGCGGAAGCTTTCGAGAATCAAAACCCCCTTCGTCAGACACAAGGAGAAATGGAGGTCCCTATCTGACCGAGGGAGCTTTGACTCTCGAAAACTCCCCCCCCCCCTTCAATCTTCTTGGTCTCTAAGGTGCTAATGGACCCAAACCTAGTTCTTCCAGTTCTGGAAGGCGAAATAAATGGGAGCCGGCAGCTGAGAGTGGCTGCCAGCTTCTGTTAATTTCAGTTATATCTTTGGAAATGTGCAGAATGGCTCTTTTCATCAGTGGTCCACATAGTTACCCCGGGGTCCTTCTAGTAACCTTTGTGCGAATGGAGCACGTCACCGCTCAGAAATCAAGTCAGAAGGAGAACAAAAAACCCTCGTAAGAACATAAGAGAAACCAATGTTGGATCAGGCCACTGGCCCATCCAGTCCAACACTGTGTCACACAGGGGCCAAAAATACCAGGTGCCATCAGGAGGTCCAGCAGTGGAGCCAGGACATTAGACGCCCTCCCACTGTTGCCCCCCCCCAAGCACCAAGAATGCAGAGCATCACTTGCCCCAGCCTGAGAGTCCCTATCCATACCTTGTGGCTAATAGCCACTGATGGACCTCTGCTCCATATGCTTATCTAATTCCCTCTTGAAGCCATCCATCCTTATAGCCGCCACCACCTCCTGTGGCAGTGAATTCCATCTGTTAATCACTCTTTGGGTGAAGAAATACTTCCTTTTATCCATTCTAACCTGACTGCTCAGCAATTTCATGGAGTGCCCACGAGTTCTTGTATTGTGAGAAAGGGAGAAAAGGACTTCTTTCTCTACCTGCTCTATCCCATGCATAATCTTGTAAACCTTGATTATGTCACCCTTCAATCATCGTTTCCCCAAGCTAAAGAGCCCTAAGCGCTTTAACCTTTCTTCATAGGGAAAGTGTTCCAACCCTTTTATCATTCTAGTTGCCCTTTTCTGCACTTTTTCTAATGCTATAGTATCCTTTCTGCGGTGTGGTGACCAGAACTGCACACAGTATTCCAAATGAGGCCGCACCATTGATTTATATAGTGGCATTATGATATTGGCTGATCTGTTTTCAATACCCTTCCTAATAATCCCCAGCATAGCGTTGGCCTTTTTTAAAAATTGCAGTCGCACACTGTCTTGACATTTTCAGTGAGTTATCTACTACGACTCTAAGATCTCTCTCTTGGTCAGTCTCTGCCAGTTCGGACCCCATCAGCGTGTATTTATACCTTTATGCCTTTGGAAGCGTAGGTATCTTCTGGGCTTTGAGCATCACAGCCCAAACTTCTGCTCTCTTAGCAGCTTAAAGATTAACAAAATATGTGGCCAGGTAGGAGCTTTTTTGAGTCTCTGCTCACTTCTTCAGATACAGCTAGAAAGAAGGGAAGAAGTGAACAGTGACTCTTGGAAGCTCATCCCCTGCCACATATTTTCTTACTCTTTAAGGTGCTCCTGGACTCCTGCTCTTTTCTACTGCTAGACTAACACAGCTGCCTGTCTTGATTCTGTTCCCTTGTGAGAAAAGACAACACTTAGGTAGGCTCGGGTGCGCGGCTCCCTGGACCGAAGCAATGGGGTAGCAGAGGAGCCGAGAGGCAGAGCTGGGAACTGGTGAGGGAAACCTCCCCTCTAAGTTAGTTATGGCTCTTTCAGCCTCACCTCTGACCTACAATACGGGAATTGTCACAGTGACAAGACCCTAAAGGATTCTGGTGAAGATTTCAAAGGGCGCGAGTCTGTCGTATTGAGTCCACCGTTAGCCTTTAAGATGCTGCTGGGTTTTTGCTTTCTTGTCGCAAAGAGGAGTGAGGTCATGTTGGTGGACACCTCTGATGGAGGCAGGGGTCATTTCCTGCGGGAGCGCACAGGAGCGGAGCTCCGGCATTGAAGAGCCCAGGGGGCGGGCACATACAACAAGCCCCACCCCATGCTCCCAGCAGCCCTCAGTCAGAGCAAGGAGCAGCCAGGTAAGTTGCAGAGCCGCCGCCCCCCCCCCCCCGCCAAAAAAAGCCCGGGGGGCCTTTTAAGGCAAGG
>NW_015162041.1:118309-133697 GCF_001447785.1 Gekko japonicus
AGGCGTATCGGTATCGCCCCCCCCCCCCCCAATAGCTAGCAATCCAAAACAGTCCAGTGGAACCTGAGCGGTGGGTGTTGCCTTCTGACACACTTCCGGTGATGCCAGGGGGTGTGGCATATGCAAATGAGTTATGCTAATGAGCTCCTGCCCCTCTTTTTCTACGAAATGACCCCTGGATGGAGGTATGATTAAATACTAATGCAAGATGAGCATTTATCTAGCACTTTGCCGCCCTGACTAGCCCTCTCTTGTTAGATCTGGGAAGCTAAGCAGGGTTGGCCCTAATTAGAACTTGGATGGGAGACCACCGAGGAAGGTCAGAGTGGCTACACAGAGGCAGGGAATGGCAAAACCACCTCTCTGTCTCTTGAAAACCCCACGAGTAGCCATCAGTCGGTTGTGACTCAATACATTCCACCACCAGCACTCTGGCATGAGTTAAGCTATTATTGCAGTGCAGACAAGACTCAGGGTATTGTGTCCTATTGCTGTTCTACAGGGAAGAGGCAACATTGGTCAGGGGCTTTTGTCTTGAGCCCCCTTCCCCCCAGCAATGCTGGTTTCAGGCTACCGAAAGAGAGTGCCTCCGCATTCAGAGGCACTAATCCTCTGAATCCCAGAGACAGGAGGCAGCATCATAAGAAGCCCTCAGCCTCTCTGCCCTGTTGTTGCCTTCCGGAGGAACTGGCTGGCCACCGTGCAAGACAGGAGGCTGGACTAGAGGGACCCTCACTGGTCTGATCCAGCAGGGCTCTTCTGAGGTTCTTCTCAGGGGAAGGCCTCGTCCTCTCTGCCCTGTGGTTGGCCCTCCAGAGGAACTGGCTGGCCCCTGTGAGAGACGGGAGGCTGGACTAGATGAACACTCCCTGGTCTGATCCAGCAGTGCTCTTCTGAGGTTCTTCTCAGGGGAAGGCCTCAGCCTCTCTGCCCTGTTGCTGGCCCTCCAGAGGAACTGGCTGGCCCCTGTGTGAGACGGGAGGCTGGACTAGATGGACACTCCCTGGTCTGATCCAGCAGTGCTCTTCTGAGGTTCTTCTCAGGGGAAGGCCTCGGCCTCTGTGCCCTGTGGTTGGCCCTCCAGAGGAACTGGTCGGGCACTGTGTGAGACAGGAGGCTGGACTGGATGGACACTGCCTGGTCTGATCCAGCAGTCTTCTGAGGTTCTTCTCAGGGGAAGGCCTCGGCCTCTGTGTCCTGTGGTTGGCCCTCCAGAGGAACTGGTCGGGCACTGTGTGAGACAGGAGGCTGGACTGGATGGACACTCCCTGGTCTGATCCAGCAGTGCTCTTCTGAGGTTCTTCTCAGGGGAAGGCCTCGTCCTCTCTGCCCTGTGGTTGGCCCTCCAGAGGAACTGGTCGGGCACTCTGTGAGACAGGAGGCTGGACTGGATGGACACTCCCTGGTCTGATCCAGCAGTGCTCTTCTGAGGTTCTTCGTGTGAGACAGGAGGCTGGACCAGATGGACCTTCACTGGTCTGATCCAGCAGGGCTCTTCTGATGTTCTTATGGTGCTTGTGGAATAATAATATTAATAATAATAATAATAGAAGTAAATGTTTTAGAATTCACCTCCTGGAGCATTCAAAGGCCACTGCAGCAATGGCTGGCCACGCTGTATTAGAAGAACCCTTTACTGCCCTACATTTGGGGCTGGCTTCTCTGAACAGCAATTAAGCCAGCAGCTGCACCTACTGGAATCGCTTCGTTGTTGGTGCCGCTTATTTTACCTGCGCGATGAGGCCTGAGACCAGCCCACTCCGGTGGCTTTTCCCTTCCCCATCTCTCAACCAGGGGCTGGTGGTGATGTCTGCAGAGCTGGAGGAGGTGGTGAACAGCATCTTGAAAGGCAAAATCCCAGGCATGTGGATGAACAAGTCCTACCCAAGCCTGAAGCCCCTCGGAAGCTACGTGAACGATTTCCTCGCCAGACTGAAGTTCTTACAGGTGAGCATCTCCAACTGTGCATACCGTTCCACCTGCTGGGATTTTAATGGCTTCCAAATGACATTTGTACAGCTGCGCGCACTTCCTATGACGTTATGTCCCTGGTCATCTGTGCGTGTAAAAAGGAACCCACCAAATCAGGCTGTTTCCATTCACTTCACGGAGAAACCAGCTCTACATCGAAACTTTTGCAGGGCCGACCGCCAGCTGGGAGAAGGGAAATGGTGGCACCGGGGGCTCAGACATTTGAATTCGGGGCTGCACGGACAGCCTTCCTTGGAACACGGGCACCAAGCCCTCAGATCAAAACATGCAAAGTATAACTCAGATTGCAGAACCATCTTAACAAACCTGAGGAACGGGCTTCTTGGTTTGGGAGACCGGAGCTGTGACCAACGCTCCCTCTAAGCTGTGGAGTCTTGTGAGGGAAAATTCTACTTTGTGAGCTCCTGGCATTAAAGTTGTGAGCGAGCGGTTTGGCTACTGTATAGTTTTGCTCTGGAGCCCTCCTTCCTGAGCTAAGGCAAAAATGTGTGAGCCGGAGGCTAAAAAACTGTGAGCTAGCTCACACTGACTCAGCTTAGAGGGAACGCTGGTTGTGACCCGCCAAAGGGCACAAAAGAACTCGATTGGAATTAAAACCCAAGTTCCCATTCGACACTGACCGTTCTTAGAACACTGGCAAACTGTGCGGATTCCTTCGCTCACGCAAAGGGCTGTCGTGGCCCTGCGAGATAAATGAGTTTGGTAGAATAGTGAACACCAGGCTTTTAAAAAAATGCCGTGATATCTAGCCAAGTTCCCACTTTCTCCCTCCCCTCCCCCTGTTGTTGCAGAGCTGGTACGAGAACGGAACCCCCCCGATGTTTTGGCTGTCTGGATTCTTCTTTACTCAAGCCTTCTTAACTGGCGCCCAGCAGAATTATGCCCGGAAGTATACCATCCCCATAGACCTGCTAGGTTTTGACTATGAAGTGCTGGAGGACAAGGAATACAAGAACCCTCCCGAAGACGGTGAATACAACCCAGTAGTTATTTAATCCCACCAGAGTCTAGAGAGATTGTAGAATATTTCATGCATAGTCCCCATGTTCTCCCTTCATGGAGAGATGCCTATATTTGAAATAATCCCGATTTCATCCTCAGAACAAGGGCGAGGTGGGAGGTTGTGCCGGGCAGTTGCGTCCCGAATCATACGAAGTTGAGCTGGGATGGTGCCCTCGGTGGTGGGGAGCGGCATGGACATGCGGCCAAATGAGGGCAACCCCGGCGGGTTTTTGTTATACAAATAAGATTTCCAGTCAAAAAGAGAAGTCAAGATGAGGAGGAATGTTAATTGATTTTAATTGCAATTAAAACACCTGAAAACAGGCCAAACTTAGCCCATCAAAAATTGACAGCTTTCTGGTCACAATCAGGAAATACATGAAATTTTATACTCTGAGTGGCACAGTTAAGAAGATAATATTCAGAGATCATAACTGGCTACAAAGAACAACACATCAGTTTGGTGTAGTGGTGAAGTGCGCGGACTCTAATCTGGGAGAACCGGGTTTGATTCCCCATTCCTCCACTTGCACCTGCTGGATGACCTTGGGCAAGCCATAGTTCTGGCACAGCTATTCTTGAAAGAGCAGTTCTCGAAAGAGCTCTCTCAGCCCCACCTACCTCACAGGGTGCCTGTTGTGGGGAGGGGAAGGGAAAGGAGTTTGTAAACCGCTCTGAGACTGCCTTGGGTAGTGAAGGGCGGGGTATAAATCCAATCTCTTCTTCTTCTTCGAGTAATAGTCCACTCATTGGTCAAATAGGAAGAAAGGTGTGCCTACATAATATCTTAAATGTTAATTTAACCTAACCTGAATAATATTAATCAAGGATTCTTCGTACCCGAACAAAAAAGTGTTTTTTTTCCTGATATGGAACTAAAATCATTTTGACCCAGACACTGCAGAGTTTTACCCCAAACAACTAAGAAACTATGAATTCTATACCTATCTATCTTCTATACCCAAAGCATGTTGTTTTCTTGTCTGCTAGCATCAGCTAGAAAGATACTCTAACCTACAAGGGAAAGCCTTACTATTTAATAGGCTTTTATTACATCCTAATAAAATTTTAGGAGCTGCGGTGGCTGAAGTGGTTAAGACCCTGAACTGCAGGCTGTGGAAGGTCGGTAGTTCAGCAGTTCGAGACCTGAGTTGCCACATGACGGAGTGAGCTCCCGTCTCTAGTTCCAGCTCCTGCCAACCTCGCAGTTCGAAAGCAAGAAATTGCAAGTAGATAAATAGGTACCCCTTCGGTGGGAAGGTAACAGCGTTCCGTGCACCTCGGTGTTTAGTCATTCCGGCCACATGACCACGGAAACGTTTTCGGACAGTGCTGGGATGAGCACCGCAACCCTAGAGTCGGACTCGACTGGCTTTCGAGCAAGGGAACCTTTACCTTAATGAAATCTTAACATGAGAAAAAATCCATATAACCAGAAAAATATGAATATTTTGAAAGAAATAAAATCATTATATTCCCATTCATACTACATTTTCATGGCAAGAGAGAAGCAGGTGGTTGGCCACTGCATAGCAACAACCCATGACCTTCCTTGGTGGTCTCCCAAGCACCAACCGGGTCCGACCCCGCTTAACGTCTGAGATCTGGCTAACCTGAGCCATCCAGGGCAGGGCTCCGTGCCCTTCATTCTCCCGTTTACCCCCTATGCTACATCATATCCATACATTGTTGAGACATTCTTTAATTCCCAGTGCTGAATGGGGTAATGAATCCATGCATGCAAAACTCAAGAACCCATTCACGTGGTAACCAAGCGATTCCATGAGGGATTCTCTGGATTTCATGGTGGCAGTAATGGTTACACCATGGCCCATCAATCCACCCATTCCTCTTTCACTGGAATAATCAACCTGTAGGATTGCGATATGCAGTAGACCAGGGGTCCCCAACCCCTTTGAGCCCGTGGCCACCTTTGGAATTCTGAGCACAGCATGGTGGGCGCAGCCACAAAATGGCCACCAAAGGAGGTTGAGCCAGCTACAAAATGGCTGCCCCAGCTTACCTTCAGGCACGCCGTGGAAGATCCTTGTACTGTGGTGGCAGCTGCCGCTGCTGCGGCAACAAGGTGTTTAAAAATCTGCAAAGCCAATCAAATCTCCAGCGGCCAACCAGAAGCCCACGTGTCCCAACCCACTTTCCCAAAACACTTGGCGGACACCAGAAAAGATACTGGCAGGCACCATGGAACCGTTGGGGACACCTACAAAAGGTCTGCATTCATGTCTAATCACTGCATGTACAGGCAGACATACAGCTGGTGCAGTCATTGCTGGACTCTGCCCCCTCCCCCCCATATGAAAAAAAATATACAGAACGAGTTTGTATCTCAGTACAATAGCTAAGGTGAAGAAAGGAATTCCTTCAGAGAGCGTTTATCTAACCGTAGGTTATAATCCAACACACCCACACTGGGGGCTTTTAAATATATGCAGCACACATGTTGCCATTGAAGGCACACCGGTTCTCGGCTCACGCACTGACGGTCACTTATTTTAAAATACAGGCGTCTTCATTCACGGATTGTTCCTGGATGGAGCTCGCTGGAACAGGAAGACGAAGAAGCTTGGAGAATCCCACCCCAAAGTCCTGTATGACAATATGCCGGTGGTTAGTATGCACTGTGTCACCTGAACTCAAGCGAAGAATCCTATAGCTTAAAATTTAGGGTTCAGTCTTTTGCATTCAGTGTGATTTTATTTCCAAGTAAGTGTGCATAAGGTCTTTCTTCTGACAAAGTATGCACAGGATTGGAAACGCAGTTGATTCATATATCTGGCTGTGTTGCCCGCTAATACATTGTTCAGTGCCTTGTAACTGAATATTTTACCTGCTTCTACTGAAGACATCTATAGTTGAAATTCCAAATTGCTTTGGGTGATGTTAGGTCTGCAAAGGCTGTTTCACGCATGTATAATGTTACCGGAACAAAATTCGAGTCCAGTAGCATCTTAACACCACAATTTCCCAGGCTATTAAGCTTTCATCTTTTGGAGCTGGCAGAATGTGTTGTGACTCAGGAAAGCTGATACCCTGGGCAATTTTGTTCCTCCTTAAGGGGCTACCGGACTTTTTCCTGTTCTATTACTACAGGCTAACAGCGCTGCCCATTTGAAACAGTTGTTACTAGACCGAAATATAAGACAATTTGAAGCTTGGCGCTGACTGTGCCCCATCAGCATTAGTACACGGCAGCCATTCTAGCCAAGCTGATGAGAGATGCCTGCCATCTAATTCAGTATTTTGGACAAAGCTGCAAAAGAGGATGTGAGATCCACTGAGAGGCAGTCATTAGCGAGCATTTTTGGGGGTTGGGGGAGAAGGGACACACAAGGACCCAGTGATTCTCCTTGCCAAGGCAAACGAGGTAGTGCACGGTCCAGGTGTGGTTGTAGAACACGCTTTCAAAAATGTCCCTTTGCTTCCCCCCCCCCTTTATCACAGATGTGGCTGAAGCCCTGCAAAAGGTCAGAGATTCCCGAGAGACCGAGCTACTTGGCCCCCGTGTACAAGACCATTGAGAGACGAGGAACCCTCTCCACCACCGGCCACTCCACCAATTTTGTGATCGGCATGATCCTCCCGTCAGAACAGCCCCAGCAGCACTGGATAGGGCGGGGGGTTGCGCTGCTGTGCCAGCTCAACTCGTAGTCCAAAAGCTCAATGCATCTGGACAGACGGGACTCAAAGAGTTTTACGATGCCAGTGATTTCTAACTCTTGACTTTTAAAAAATATTTTAAAATGTATTTATTTTGTGTCTTTCTTCATTTGCGAAAAACTTTTAAAAGTCTGTTTAACAAAATCCAAAGACGTCTGTTTGCTTATTCAACTGTTTTATTTCCTGACGTTCCTTATGAATAAGGAACATACATAAGATGAACACAACACCGTTCGACAATGAACAAAAACCGCATTTCATCATTTCCAGCTTTATCTTACTTAAAAAAAAAAAGATTTTTGTTTTTTTAAAAAAACACCAAAAACAAAACAAAAAGAAGAAGCTGATATCTCAAATATCTTTCAGGACCATAATCACATTGTTTCAACCGTAAGGAAAAAAAAAGAAACCTCACTGCTTCCTAGGAGACTACAGTATTTTCTAAGCATAATAATCACAGCTGATTTGAGTGCAGCGTGATTGACATCAAAACTCTCATGGGATGTCACACAGTGACAGCATCGTTAAGATACAAAGAACATTTATGCCCTCCGACAAGCACATGGGTTAACTGAGACTGGACTCCAGCAGAACAGAATGATGAAGGCCAGGTTAGAAATGTAGCGGAATCGCGATTGTCCCAGAGGCGACTGAAAACCTTGCGTCCCAAAGAAAACGGCCTGGGGATTCAATACTCGAGGAGAACGAGAAAAGCTGCGGCGGCTGTATTGCTCGTCACAAAGTGTAACACACACATACACACACGCAAGCGAGCAATGAGGATGCACATCCCATTCTAACGGGAAAGACAGATCTTGCACTTCCCAGCGTGACCTGTGTGTTCACTTTCTGTTCAAAGAAGTATTACTTAACTTTTTGCTTCCCTAAAGAGTCAACGTTAGACTAGAGCACATTCTAGCAAAAATTTTTTTCAAAAGCCACCTGATGTAGCTTTATTCAGTTAGACTAGAGCACATTCTAGCAAATTTTTGTTCAAAAGCCACCTGATGTAGCTTTATTCATAATTACAAAATAAAACCTCAAAAGCCAGGTTCCTCCCTCACCCTTTTTCCCCGACTAAAATCTACTTCAGTGACATCACCCCCCCCCCAAAGCCCCAGTCCTATTTGGCAGATTTAATCATAATTGTGCAGCCAGAGGAATCCGGTAACTTCAACGAGATTTAAACTTGACCCAGAATTGCCTGGATCGGAACAGAAATTATTAGAAAACCCATCAGCAAGGGGCGATCAGGCAAAGCCCAAGAAGCGGGATCCGATGATGCGGTCCTCACACGGCTGCAAGGGTCTGAATGAATTCTGCGCGATCGCCAACGGCAGAAGGGGAGCCCCCCGCCCCCTCGGATACGCCACCGGATCCAACCTGATCCTTAATACTGTACCAAAGAAAGCCTCGATTGGGAAGTCGCGGCGGTCATGTCAAAAAGGAATGACGATAGCGGTTAAATGGAAGGATTGACACTGCAGGCTCAAAGTTGATCATCACTTGGAATGAAAGGCGCTTTCAGCTTTCTGGCCAACTTAATTTTTTAGGAGCCCAACAAGGCGACGTGAGCTCAGCTTTTGTACCTACTCAGAATGCAGCTGAGCTTGTCTACGGAGATCGGGACAAAGACAGAAGGAGAGCGGAGAGGAGTCAGCCGCCGTGTTTTGCTAGCGCTGTTAAGACTGTATCAGCATCACGTCAGAATGGGAGAGGAACAGGGTTTGCTCTCCTTGTGAACTCACAATACAAGCATGCGGAGGAGACTCAGCTGGACCAGGGAAATACACGCTTGCTTGGCACGAACGTTAAAGCTTTCCCCCTGCAGGTTAAGGCTTTTTGGCGGAGCCCATCCTACCGGTCAACAGGCACCACTATGAAGACGGCAAAAGCTGCCTTGCCAGAAACTAAGGGATAGAGCCTAATGTTCTCTCCATGGTTGGGCTCCTTCCCGTAACATTCCACAGTCACAGGAACCCTCCGGTCATGTAGGAGAAGACAGCAGTGTGGCTGCATCATCCAGCTCCCAGGAAGGAGACAGCTTAGGTGGGAAACCACTCTATCGTCCCCTTCCCTGTGACCATGGGATTCCTGCATTACTGAAGAAGCGCCCCCCGCCCCCTTAACACAGGAATAAACCCAGAAGATCCCTACAACGTAACAAAAACTTAAAAACACAGCCCACGCAGCATGTCCTGGAAGCAGCTCTCGTTTAACATGGTCCCAGTTCCCAGCACTGATGGGTACTCTAAGCTCAGGGGGCAAGGCATGCCAACGTGATACATTTGGAACTGTTCCCAGGGAGTTGTGTAAACAGTCACCAGGACCGCCTCCAAGGGGCGCTGCTGCGCTCCTTGGATCACCGCTTATAAAGGGAGAACCTATTTGGCCATTACAACCACGGAAATCAAAACACGGCTGCTCCGCGAGAGGAACAAAGCGACAAACTCACAACACATCCTGTCAGTAGTTCAGGTCTCAAGAAGCCCCTGTTATGTATTAAAACTATTCCAGGAAAAGGCCAGAGAGAACCCCCCCCCAAATCTTGTCAGTATTAACTATTCAGCATTTTGCTAACAACATCTACGAGCTAACATCAAATACGTAAAGCTTGTCATTCCCCACCCGACCCCCATTTTGGACGACACGGGCCTCTGGGGCTCGATGCAGAAGCTTGTGTTCCTGGTGCTCCGTGGGCTTCAAAGAAGACAAAGTACAGCATGACAAGAACTATTCCCCGCTGTGAAGCTACGGAGCTGCTTGCAGAAGGGAGCGTCACTGTGCCCTGGGGGGTAGGATAACGGGCCCTGTGTGACAACGCCCAGCCAATTGGCAAGGAAACTGGCCGTCCAGTGTGGGGACCGGGAACAAAGCTTCTCTTTGCTCAACAGCCATTCCGCACAGATCAAAACAGATGATAGGAGAGTCCTGGGAAGTCACGGGCCACAGCAAACACAAGGCTCGGTAGCATCTCAAATGCTCATACTGCTGCAAGACTATCAACGACAACATGCATGAGCATTTTGTAAAAAAAAACCCTGGAAAACAGCCCACGCAGAGTGCTTCCTAGTCATGCACCAACAGATTTATTTTTCTTGCGTGGGGGGGGGGAAGGGGGCCAGCTCTAAGCAGGAGCCTCTGGCAAGGGCAATGGACTGTTTCCGTCTGCCACCAGGGCCCCGCCGAGAAGCACGTGTCAGCATTTGCTCAAGTATAAAAATGAACAGCCTTCTCAACTAGGGGCTCCGGCTTCTGCCGCACACTGCAGTGGACGAGTGGAGAACGACGAGTGGCCGCATTTCCTGCTTCCGACGCGGCCTGCTGAAGATGTGGGCCTTACCTTTGAGAAGCTGCTCCACACATTCAAGTCAGGCCCCTTTCCCGTTTGTCTGTTTGAGCGAGAAAGCAGGAGCTTGTTTGCGCAGACACCAGAACACTGGGCTTGTAAGCGGCGCAAGCCACTGGTCTGCCTGGGAACGCCGTGGATACAGTACAACAGTGTGGACTGGAAGCCGTACAGGTAATGGTGTGGTAATCGCAGCTGAGTACTGGGAATGGTCAAAACTGGATGTCCAACACTATTTTGTCTTCATAGAGGGCGATCACCAGCATGATGGCGAACCCCAAGAGAAGCCCTAAATTCTGGAGGATGAACTGCCCCACCGGACAGTAGCCGTGCTCTTCGTTGTCGCCGTCGCCGTGGAGCATCTCTGGAAGCTGGAAGATACAGAAATAAGAGGAATATTCGTCAAGGGCATCCATTCGCGAGACTCCTTGGGAAAGGCACCAGCACCGGAGAGCCTCACACATGGTTCCGCTATGTGCATGTCTGCAGAGTGAGCTGTCAATGTTACACTCTTTTTGTGTGTGTGTGTGTAGTGATTAAGTGCACGGACTCTAATCTGGGGTTTGATTCCCCACTCCTCCACTTGCAGCTGCTGGATGACCTTGGGCAAGCCATAGTTCTGTCAGAGCTGTTCTTGAAAAACAGCAGTTTCTGTCAGAGCTCTCTCGGCCCCACCTACCTCCCAGGGTGTCTGTTGTGGGGAGGGGAAGGGAGTTTGTAAGCTGCTCTGAGACTCCTTTGGGCAGTGAAGGGCAGGGTATAAATCCAATCTCCTCCTCTTCTTCTCTCAGAGCTGTTCTCTCAAGGGCAGTCCTCGAAAGAGCTCTCACAGCCCCACCCACCTCCCAGGGTGTCTGTTGTGGGGAGGGGAAGGGAAAGGAGTCTGTAAGCCACTCTGAGACTCCCTTGGGTAGGGCAGGGTATAAATCCAATCTCTTCTTCTTTTAAAAAAGGAACCTGTAATTGCCGGATAGTGCCAATATTAACGGGGCCAAAGAGAGCAAAACGCCAATTCTATTTTACACCTGAATTAATGATGACGACTCCATCAGGACTGTACTTCCTTGGTGCCACTCGACCCATTACGGGTTCAAAGTCACCAATCAGAGCATTTTCTGGCTAGGGCTCCACGAATGACAGCGACCGCCAGTGGCACCAGTTCTGCGAGCTCTCCGCCCTTTTGGCAGGGGAGGAGCTGATTCCCCTTCCTCCCTCCTTGCTAAAAAAAGGGAGAGGGTGCCATTTTCATGTCGGATGGCTTGACGTGAGAGGCGTGCAGCCTTCGTCGTCACAAAGGGACTGCAGATACGCAGGGTGCCCCTGCAGATCTCCAAGGAGCCCCAGTGTGAAAAATGCTGCTAGAAAAATAGAAACGTGGTGCCGGAAGGTACCACGAGGATCATCGAGTCCAGCCGCCGGCACAACGGAGGAAATTCGCAACTACCCCTCAAGGTCCCACTGACCCCTGCTCTATGCCCAGAGAAAGGCAAAAAAGGCCTTCAGGATTCCTGGCCAAACTGGCCTGGAGGGAAATTCTTTCCTGGACCCCGAGGTGTGATTGGCATTACCCTGGGCATGTAAGAAAGAGCCAACGAGAGCGGAGCACTGACTCATCCCTCTCGTGATCTGCTTCACGCAATCAGCATTGCTGTCAGGTGGCCATTCAGCCTCTGCTTAAGAAGTTCCAAAGAAAGAGAGGCCGACCTCCCAAGGAAGCCCGTCCCACTGAGGAGGAGGAGGAGACTGGATTTATACCCCATCCTTCACTACCTGAAGGAGACTCAGAGCGGCTTACAAACTCCTTTCCCCTCCCCACTCCCCACAACAGACACCCTGTGAGGTAGGTGGGCCTGAGAGAGCTCTTTCGAGGACTGCTCTTGAGAGAACAGCTCTGAGAGAACTTATGACTGACCCAAGGTCACACCAGCCGCTGCATATGGAGGAGTGGGACATGGTTCTCCCAGAATAGAGTCCACGCTCCTAACCACCACTCCAAACTGGCTCTGTCAGGAAGTTATTCCCTAATGTTTAGCGAAAAAGTCTTTTGATTTAATTTCAATCCCAACCTTCTGGAGCAACATCTTTATATAAGAGCTCTTCAAATTCTTGAAGAGGGCTATCCTGTCACCTCTCAGCCATCTCCTCTCCAGGCAAAACTTATCCAGCTCCTTCAACCTTTCCTCCTAGGACTTGGTCTCCAGACCCCTCACCGTCTTTGCTGACCTCCTCTGGACACGTTCCAGCTTGTCTCTATCCTTCTTAGACTGTGGTGCCCCAAACGGAACCCAATTCTCCCAGCGAGGTCTGAGCAGAGCAGAGTGAAGCGATGCTATCCCTTTGCTTGATCTGGACACTACACATTTATTTATTAATTAAATTTCTACCCCACCCTCCCGCCGAAGAGGCTCAGGGCGGCTTACGTACAATTTAAAACCAGCAAATACAAGATATAAAATACAACTCCATAAAATTCCAATAGATACAATTAAGCTGAATAAATACAGCGGCATCCTGTAATAAAACGCTAGTGTGACCCAACCGGTGCAGTCAGTTCTTATTGGAACACCTGGCGAAACAGCTCCGTTTTCACGGCTCTACGGAACTGCTGGAGGTCCTGTAGAGCTCTGATCTCATTAGGGAGCTCATTCCACAGTATTGGCGCCACCAGGGAAAATGCCCTGGTCCTAGTTACCGCCAGCCTGGCGTCCCTAGGCCCAGGGGGGCCCAGGTGGTGGTGTGTTCCAGACCGCAGTGCTCTCGGGGGAACGTATGGGGGAAGGCGGTCAGTCCCTCAGGTAGGCAGGCCCCTGACCATTAAGGGCTTTAAAGGTCAAAACCAGCACCTTGAAGCGAATCCGGAACGCTATTGGAAGCCAGTGCAACGACTTCAGCACAGGCTGGATGTGCTCCCACCTGGGGAGGCCCATCAACAGCCTGGTTGCCGCGTTTTGCTCCAACTGCAGCAGCTTCCGGAGTTGCCCCAAGGGCAGCCCCATGTAGAGAGCATTACAGTAGTCTAGCCTCGAGGTGACCATAGCGTGGATCACTGAAGCCAGATCATTGCGTTCGAGGAAGGGGACCAACTGCCTAATCAGCCGAAGGTGGTAAAAGGCTGCCTTGGCAGTGGCTGCTACCTGGGCCTCCATTGTCAAGGAAGTATCCAGGAGCACTCCCAAACTCCTGACCCTCTGTCGATGCAGCCTGAAACCACATTTCCCTTCTTAGCTACTCTTAACAAGTAAAGTGGCAGAGGGTAACGAGGGGGAGGCCCTACAGTCCACTTACCATGTCCACCAGGGCCACGTAGAGGAACATGCCGGCAGTGATGGCGAAGATCCAGAGCGTGATGTTGTTGGCGTACTGCCCCACAGCCGTCCCTATCAGCATCCCCACGTAAGCCATCATGGCCGAGAGGAGGTTGTAAACAATAGCCTGCTTCACAGTCATGCCCGCTTTCAGAAGCACAGCAAAGTCCCCTGGAAGACAGAAATTCGGGTCACTGAGGGCTTGTTCGGGCTGAGCAGAGAACCTGGCTTGCCCGAGGAAAAGCAAACGGTACTTTAAAGAGCCCTTTCTGTATAAAGAAAGCAGCTTTATAAGAGAGGGGGTTTGAAGCAACGTGCCATTTGTGTCAGTTACTTTATAGATCTAGTGTTAAAAGTGAGCTGGGAAAAGTACAGAGGAGGGCAACCATCAGGCCCGCAGCCATGGTGGGGCATGTCGGGGCTCTGCCCCCTCCAATGCGAGGCATGCCCCACAACAGCTACTGCCCGTCTCGACCCTCTCCCCCCTCCCGTGACATTAAAAGGGCCCTCTAGCAGATCGGTGGGAGCACATGGCCTGCCAGTCAGCTCAGCTGTAGGGCCCTTTAAATCATGTGGCCACCCTTCTCCCTCCCTCCCCTCCCCCAGGATTCAAAGGGTCCTCCAGCTGACCAGAAGGCCCTTCCAGGGGAGGGGGAGGGGGGGCTGCCGATCGCATGCCTTCCCTGGTCTCCGAGCCACGAAACTGCTGCTGGGAGTTCAGGGAAGCCATGCGGCCGCCCTTCTCCCTCCCTCCTCCCCTGCGGCCGCACAAGGTTCCCCCGTGCCCCACCAACCCAAAATTTCTTGCTACAGGGCTGGCAACCACGATGATCAGGGCTCTTCTTATGTTCTTAAACGGCAGCATCATGATTGCAGCATTCCCAAACACGCTTCTACTGAGATATCTGCCATTTTGACAAAGGGGTGGTGGTGGTTTCATCCCACGCTAATGGCACAAATGGTGCAGGACTGGGCAGCTCACTATCTATCTGCTACTAAGGGAAACAGGGATGTGGACTGCAAACATAACTCAGCTGCAGCAGCAAGCGAGAGAACACAAGTTAAAAAAGTCATATAAAGGCCAAAGCTGCTAGACATCCTCTTAAATCCAGGATGTGATAGCTCAATCCTTTGGGGTGGTGGTTTCATCCCACGCTATTGGCACGAATGGTCCAGGACTGGGCGGCTAACTACCTATCTGCTACTAAGGGAAACCAGGGATATGGACTGCAAACATAACTCAGCTGCAGCGTCAAGTGAGAGAACACAAGTAAAAAAAGTCACAGAAAGGCCAAAGCTGCTAGACATCCTCTTAAGTCCAGGATGTGATCGCTCAATCCTTTCCTGCAATCCCATAAAGCTACAGGATGAGAGTGGAGCTTCGATAAAGCAGTCTGCATAGAAGTTCCTAAGGCAGCAGAGGGCACGAAGCAGCCAGAGAGAACAGAAACTGTGCCCTGAGTCCTGGACAGCCCAGGTAAGCCCGATCTCGTCAGATCTCAGAAGCTAAGCAGGGCTGACCCGGGCAAGTATTTGGATGGGAGACCTCCACAGAATACCAGGTCCCAGAGGCAGAGGCAGGCTATCAAGCCTCTGAACGTCCTCCGTGCCCCACTAGGGGTCACCAGAGGTCACCATGACTTCCAGGCATGGACACGCACAAACACACAAGCAAAATACCAAAAAAAGAAAAGGAAAAGAAATTGTTAAAGCAAGTGGCTCATCATCCTTGAGACATGACGGATGGGCACTTTTGACACTCCAGATATGGAGATGCAGTGATCTGCACTTAAGCATGTTAAGGCATGCAATGTTTGCTGAGCACAAGTAGGAATATACCATTTTAAGGGATGCTCCTTACAAACGGGTAGCATAAAGTTTAGCGACAGGGATCCGTCAAGCCAGCTATATGAGTGTGCATTCGGTAAAGTCGAACTGAAAAAATATAACCTTTTCGGCATTTTTCGGGTATTCGACATACCGAATCAGATTCCCTGAGCTGATTCGGCTGCCAAATACTGAATGATGGAAAACCACCCCCCCAACAAGCACTACTCCACGC
>NW_015162041.1:133776-136143 GCF_001447785.1 Gekko japonicus
GTCTTTTTTGGCATTACTGAATATGGGCTCTGGGAGGCTTTAAACTTTAAAAGGCTCCTTCTTCTTCCTGCCGTTTTTGTCTCCCACCCTTTGCTCTGCTTTTCAGGAGGGAGGAGGAAGAGGGACCGTACAGCCAGCCAGTCACTTCAATGCATTAGGAAATGCCACTGCAGCTTGCAAGGCTGTTGTTGTTGCTGGCTTCATTTGTTGAAGACCAGCTACTAGCTTGCTGCTTTCCCAGGGGAGGAGCACCGGCCAATAGGATCTGGCATACTGCTCTTTGGCCAATCACAGAAGTTTGTTCATTTTTGAAATCCTTCTGTGTATGCCCAGAGAGCATAAAAGCAGGGATCTCTGGCTGGCTGACTCCATTCCTGTTCCTGCTGCTGAGAGAGCCCGGGTTGGAGATTGTGTGGCACATTGCACTGGTTCTGCTGCTGGCCTTGCAAACATGCCCCCAGAAATCCTCAGATTTAACCTGAGTCCTGTTGGGTTTGGGCACTGACTGCCACAGTGGTACTGGTTCTGGTGGGAGGGCACATTTTACTGGTTCTGCTGCTGGCCTTGCAGACGTGCCCCCTCACACCACCACACCTCACTTACTTTCTAGCGCAGAGATTCTCTGGGAGACACTGCTGCCTGCCTTTTTTCCATCCCCTTCCATAGGAAACAATGGAGGGTTGGGGGCACCCTCTTTGGATGCCCCTAGAATTGGACCCCCTAGTCCAATCTTTCCCAAACATGGGGGTTCTTTTGGGGAGAGGCTCCAGCAGCTACAGTACAAATTTGGTGCCTTTATCTCAGACCCCCTCCCCACCAGCCCCCTGAATAATTGTTAGAAGATTTTTGCCATTGAGTACAATGGCCCCATAGGATATAATGGAGCCGACTTTCAACAGCAGAACGAAACAGAGCGAGGAACAAGCGAGTGAAGGAGCAGCACTGCAAGTAAGCCTTAAATCGGATCTGCAGTTGGCAGAAGGCACTCCCAACGACTGCTGCTTCAGAACAAAGTTTGAGTCCAGCGACAACTTTAAGACGACACCTTTAAGACGAATGAAGTTTCGTGCGTGCATGCGTGTACCCAGAATAAAACTCTGTTGGTCTTAAAGGTGCCCCTGGGTCTTAAAGGTGCCCCGTTGGGTTGGTCTTAAAGGTTGGTCTTAAAGGTGCCCCTTTGTTCTGCTCCTTCAGACCAACACGGCTACCCCCCAAATCAAGCTGCTGCTACAGTCACTGTGAGACCACCTCCCCCCCTTCCTTTCATGCCTTCCCAAAACACCTCTGTCTCTTGCAACCTGCAAGCGTGAGTGCGAAAGCCTGAGGGGTGGATTTCATTCCCACTGTGGCTCAGCACGATTTCATACACACGGGAGCCCGGTCCAGTCGAGGCCACCTCGGCGCAACTAAAGCCCCCCCTCCCCTCCCGGGGACTGTGATGAGATTTAATCTGTAAGTCTTTTTGGGCTACCCGGACAATCACATCTACTGACTACGGCTGCGTTTGATTGCCAAGCAAAGAGGGAAGCATGCATAGTCGGCATCTGATCAATCGGTTACCCAATTCGTGGGGAAGCTCATGACAAAATACTGCTACGGATGTACTAATGCCTCCCGTCAAGCCGGCGCTGAATGCTGCTCCTGGATGGAGAGAGAGAAAAAGAACAAAAGAATAATTGCTGCAATTGTTAAAACGGATTATCTTCAGAAATAATAGAGAAAGCCTTCCCTGGACGAGATTATGTAATGCGACAGTGCAGGTTACGTGCCGGTGCCTCTTTTTAGGAATTGTGTCCTATATAGCAGAAGCACATTGTCAGAAATATCTTATAAATGCCAGCAAAAGGCAATAAGTTGTCCTTGGCTTTGGGGAGGATCTGGAATCCTTTAGAGGGAGATAAGGATGTCTCTGCGCTCTGACCCTTTCTCCCCACGGCTGGCACTCTTTATCCCAGCGCACTCCCTCCCCAACCTGGACGGGCACCAGCTAGAAGCAATATTCTTATTCTTGCACGGCTTTACAGCATGAAAGCACTAAGCCGCTAACACCACTCAAAAATCTCTTCATGCTGGCATTTGCTAAGGACAGCTGCTGGGCGAAAGAACACTTCTCTTGCCTGGCCAGCCTTCCCAGCAACAAGGGCAGGGGAAACCAGTCGTGTGTCTGCGACGCCGGGCCGGCAGGTTCTAAGGCAGCCTTGGAATGACTTAGTCAGCCTCGATGCTTGAGGAGGAAACGCATCACCTGCAGAAGACCAAGCGAAGACGCCCTATCTGTATCGGTGGGCTCTGGTCAGAGATGCACATGCCGGGGGGAGACAGGGACAAATGACAACATTTCCCCCCACTTGGTTTCAATGTTCCCCA
>NW_015162041.1:137266-146265 GCF_001447785.1 Gekko japonicus
CTACTGACTATGCCTGCGTTTGATTGCCAAGCAAAGAGGGAAGCATGCATAGTCGGCATCTGATCAATCGGTTACCCAATTCGTGGGGAAGCTCATGACAAAATACTGCTACGGATGTACTAATGCCTCCCGTCAAGCCGGCGCTGAATGCTGCTCCTGGATGGAGAGAGAGAAAAAGAACAAAAGAATAATTGCTGCAATTGTTAAAACGGATTACCTTCA
This sequence comes from Gekko japonicus, assembly GCF_001447785.1. Classification (NCBI taxonomy): domain Eukaryota; kingdom Metazoa; phylum Chordata; class Lepidosauria; order Squamata; family Gekkonidae; genus Gekko; species Gekko japonicus. The sequence continues at coordinate 137,489 of NW_015162041.1, forward strand.
GAAATAATAGAGGAAAGCCTTCCCTGGACGAGATTATGTAATGCGACAGTGCAGGTTACGTGCCGGTGCCTCTTTTTAGGAATTGTGTCCTATATAGCAGAAGCACATTGTCAGAAATATCTTATAAATGCCAGCAAAAGGCAATAAGTTGTCCTTGGCTTTGGGGAGGATCTGGAATCCTTTAGAGGGAGATAAGGATGTCTCTGCGCTCTGACCCTTTCTCCCCACGGCTGGCACTCTTTATCCCAGCGCACTCCCTCCACCAACCTGGACGGGCACCAGCTAGAAGCAATATTCTTATTCTGGCACGGCTTTACAGCATGAAAGCACTAAGCCGCTAACACCACTCAAAAATCTCTTCATGCTGGCATTTGCTAAGGACAGCTGCTGGGCGAAAGAACACTTCTCTTGCCTGGCCAGCCTTCCCAGCAACAAGGGCAGGGGAAACCAGTCGTGTGTCTGCGACGCCGGGCCGGCAGGTTCTAAGGCAGCCTTGGAATGACTTAGTCAGCCTCGATGCTTGAGGAGGAAACGCATCGCCTGCAGAAGACCAAGCGAAGACGCCCTATCTGTATCGGTGGGCTCTGGTCATAGATGCACATGCCGGGGGGAGACAGGGACAAATGACAACATTTCCCCCCACTTGGTTTCAATGTTCCCCAAACAGGGATATTTTTTAAATTGAAATTCTGGAAACCACTGGGGGGAAAAAACTATGAAATGTTTCCCTTTTTGGAATAAGTAAAACGTTTTTTAAGGAAGAAGAAGAGGAGATTGGTTTATACCCCGTCCTTCACTTGGGAGTCCCAGAGCAGCTTACAAACTCCTTTCCCTTCCCCTCCCCACAAGACACCCCGTGAGGTAGGCAGGGCTGAGAGGGCTATTTCGAGGACAGCTCTCGTCAGAACTATGGCTGCCCAAGGTCATCCAGCAGCTGCAGGTGGAGAAGTGGGGAATCAAACCCGGTTCTCCCAGATTAGAGTCTGTGCACTTAACCACTACACCAGAATCTTACCCAGAAAAATCTGTAGTATGAAGATTTTTAGAAGAACTATAAATACAGATAACAATAATTCCTGTACATACTGTAGACACACAGAACATATATATTCAAGGTCTATTTAGATGTGACCAGTGTTTCCCTCTAAGCTGAGTTAGTGTGAGCCAGCTCACAGTTTTTTAGCATCCGGCTCACACATTTTTGTCTTAGCTCAGGAAGGATGGCTCCAGAGCAAACTAATTGATGCAGCAGCCAAATCGCTTTAATGCCAGTAGCTTGCAAAGTAGAATTTTTGCTCACAAGACTCCACAGCTTAGAGGGAGCACTGGATGTGACTAATTTTGTCCACAACGGCATAATGCAAACATGAGGACCGTCATACACTACTGAAAAGTTAATGTTCTCAATACTGTGAAGTTTGCTATCCAAATATACCTCTAGCCCATTTATGACCCCATGAGACTGTCTTTGTACACTTTTGTTACTTTACTCCAGTGTTCCCTCCAATGCTCCCTCTAAGCTGTGGAGCCTCACAAAGTAGAATTTTTGCTCACAAGACTCCACGGTTTAGAGAACAATGCTTTACTCCAGTATTAATGTTTTCTATTTTCAGCTTTCAGCTCTGGGAGGGCAAAAAACTAAGATACATGCACCAAAAAGGGATAAGGTGCAGCAGTTCACTGCTCTCAGTCTGGGGCCAGTGATGCTCTGTATTCTTGGTGCTTGGGGGGCTTCTGGTGTCCTGGCCCCACTGCTGGGCCTCCTGATGGCCCCTGGTATTTTTGGCCACTGTGTGACAAGAGGGTTGGGCTGGATGGGCCGTTGGCCAGATCCCACATTGGCTTCTCTTATGTCTGGGGGCAAGGGATACTCTGTATTCTTGGTGCTGGGGGGGGGCAACAGTGGGAGGGCTTCTGGCATTCTGGTCCAACTGGGGGGGACCTACTGATGGCCCCTGGTATTTTTGGCATCTGTGTGACACAGAGTGTTGGACTGGATGGGCCACTGGCCAGATCCAACATTGGCTTCTCTTATGTTCTTATGTTAGGTATAGATAGGAACTCTCAGTCTGGGGCAAGGGATGCTCCGTATTCTTGGTGCTTGGCGGGGGCAACAGTGGGAGGACTTCTAGTGTCCTGGCCCCACTGCTGGACCTCCTGATGGCCCCTGGTATTTTTGGCCTCTGTGTGACAGAGTGTTGGACTGGATGGGCCACTGGCCAGATCCAACATTGGCTTCTCTTACGATCTTATGCTACTGGGCTCTTGCTCTTTTCTGCTGCCACATATGTCCACGTCCCTAACAAAATGTCCACATAGGGGGGGGGGTAGACTCTCCCACGCGCCAAAATTTCCGGAAACTGCGTGTCTCTGCTTAAGGCTCTGCAGCCTGTGATTCACAAGGGAACACAGTTGTGGAATTGCCTAGGCTGACTGAATGGAATAAAAGCAGCCATTCATGCCTGACCTGAAAGGACTGAAAGAACTCCTGAGAGTGTGAGACTCAGCAGGGCCACCTAACCTGCTGCCACCCGGTATCTTTCCTGGTAAGTTAGAAACTGGCCCCGCAGCTCTTCTTTGCTCCTCATCCAAACCCGTCAGCAGTTCTTACAAGTCTCAGAGCGGAAGGGACAGATTCGAGATTCCAGGAGCACTTGAGAAACCAACAAGATTTCCAGGGCATAAACTTTTGAGACTCAGAGATCCCTTCCTCAAGTACCTGTGACTCTCAAAAGCTTATATCCTGAAAATCTGGTTGGTCTTTAAGAAGACTGGATTTATACCCTGCCCTTCACTACTTCGAAGGAGTCTCAGAGCGGCTTACAATCCCCTTTCCCTTCCCCTCCCCACAACACCCTGTGAGGGAGGTGGGGCTGAGAGAGCTCTGACTGAGAACTGCTCCTGAGAGAACAGCTCTGAAAGAACTTGTCACTGACCCAAGGTCACACCAGCAGCTGCAAGTGGAGGAGTGGGGTCTCAAACCCGGTTCCCCCGGATTAGAGTCCGCGCTCCGTAACCACTACACCAAACTGGCTCTCAGTTTAAGGGTGCTGTTAGACTCAAATCTTCTATTACAGACTGTCACGATCTGGGCTGTGCAAGCAAGGCCTAGCAGGCCCAGGGAGCCTGAGTAGGAGTGGGAGGAGGCCAGGCCTACAACTCCCAGAAGCCCCCCTGAGAGGTTTTGGCGCCAATTTTAGCCAATCACAGGGAAAGGGGACTTATAACAAAAGAGCTGGTACAGAAGATGAGCTGTTCTTTCTTCCGAGCGGCAGAGCCAGAAGGAAGGCTGCTGCAGGGAAGAGACCCTCACCCTGAGAGGAAGGGTGAGCAGACGCAGGCCCAACTGAGGCAGTGAGCCAGGGACTGAGAGTCTAGTCGCGTCAGGGCATTTGGAGTCTTTTTTCTTCACCCCCCTGACTGATATTGTTCTTGCACCTTGTTTGCTTCCCATATTGGGCTGACCTCCTGTAAAAATAAACCTTTTCTTTGTTGTGTACTCTGCCTGGTCCTCACGCTGATTTCTGCCAAACAAGGGAGGTCTGAAGGTCTTGGGAGGGGGCTCCGGGCCTTCTCAAGGGATCCTAAAACCAGAGTGGTGGCAGCGTCAGGTGACACCCCACCTGAGCCGTGACACAGACCAACACAGTTAACCCACCTGAAGCTCTCTTCAAAAGAGGAGGAGATCCTTCCTAAAGTGTCCCCATTCCCCTCCCACTCAACTAGAAGGAGCCTCTACCTGGCAGGCTCTCCCTTCCACCAGTGGCCTTCTTCTGTGCCACAGCTGTAGGCAACTGGTGGCCACGGGGTGAGGACAACTTCGGCTACACCTGGTGATGTCCTACACCAGTGACTTCTTGGGGCAGGAGAAAAGAGCACAAGCCCAGCAGCACCTCAAAGACTAACCAAATTTGTGGCAGGGGGTGAGCTTTCATGAGTCGCTACTATCTGAAGACGCGAGCAGTGACTCTCAAAAGCTCCTACCCTGCCACAAATCTGGTTAGTCTTTAAGGTGCTCCTGAACTCTTGTTCTACCGCTACAGACAGACTAACACAGCTCCCTGTCTTGACCTATCTTCTCGGGGCAGCGACGACTGCAAGACGGGGTCCACCGAAGCACTCTGCAATTTGCTAGACAAAACACTATCAGAGAGGGGGACCCTCGGGGTGCTCGTTCACGCCACTACTACAATGCTCACTTTACAGAGAACTGAGAGCCCCATGACCCCAATTGTGACTTACCAATGGCCAAGCCATCGCTAAAATTGTGGATACCATCCCCCATGATGACCATCCAGGCTATATTTGCTATGCCGGTGTCTTTCAAGTCTTTGCCGGAATGGCAGTGGCCATGGGAATGATGGGAATGTTTGTGCGGCCAGAGGTGGTTGTGTTTCCGCACAACAATTTTGTCTTCTCGATGGTTGCCCACGTACTCCACGTCGGGGAGGTTGTTGCTCCGTACATCTTGGGGGATGTCGATATAAGAATGGAGCGTGCTGTTTCCCTTTTTCATAGACAAGAAAGTCTTTGGCATGGAGTCGAGCTGACCGTCCAGGTCGGTTAATTCAGTTTCATTAAGTCGGTCGTCAGACAGGACGGAGTCATCTGCTCCTGTGTTGAAGGAACCAAAGAAACGGGATTTTACATGAGACGGACAACAGTGTGTTCATTACGACGGAGACGCTGTCCTTCGCTACAGCGCTGAAGATGTCGCATTTGCACTGAGACAACATGCTGTTGAAAACAGTGGGCGCAGGGGCCATGTTTTCTCAACAGCAATACAAAAGCCAGCAAAGGTGTCTTTGGGCACCTTAAGAACTAACACATATACGGTTGTGCGCTGTCCACATAACAGAGCCTGCGCTATTCTGCACTGAGTTCAAATGTATAGAAAACAAGTGGGAAACAAGAAACTTGCGGGAGCGGCTATCCCATTTCCCCCCACCACCTCTGCTTCTTCCCCTCTCCTCCTACTTCTCTCACACTCTTTCTTCTCTCACTTTCTCTTTCCTGCTACCCCTTTTCTTACTCTCTCTTCCCCCTCCATGCCTGTCACTTCCTTTCTGCCTCCACCCCACTCCTGTTTCTGCCCGTCAGTCTCCCGGCCCCCCGCCTACTTCCCCCCCCCCCAGCAGTGGCGGCAGCCGTTCTCCAGGAATCACAACGGATTGCCCTCTTAGTTAGGGATGTGCATTCGGTTTGTCTGAACTGAATGCACCCCTGAAAACGGCCCATTTGGGCCCCTCTCAGGCTGCTGCGGGCCAATTCGGCGGCAATTCGGCCCCAGTATATCCTATGGGCCATTGGAGTCAATGGTGAAATCTTATGGTATATTCTGGAGGAGAGGGGGTTTGAGGGAGAGGCTCCAAACCCGCAGGGTAGCTGCTGGGGCCTCTCCCCAAGATACCCACCAAGTTTCAAGAACATTGAACCAGGGGGTCCAGTTCTACGGGCCCCCAAACAGGTTGCCCCCATCCCCCTCCATTGTTCTCTATGGTGGGACACAATCCTACGGCTGTTGTGAAGCAGCTGAGGATGGCAACTGAACTCCCATGCTGGGCCAGGTACCGGCACAATGCTCTGCCACTGCAACATCGGCACTGGCCCAATGCATGTACGGAAGCAGGTGCAGACCCAGGAATGCTTACGTCCTCCGAAAGGCCTTGGTCTAAGTCTTTTATTTTGATTGCATCGGATGAACACAGCTACTCCTCTGAAATTATGTGTAGAGAAATACCAAAGTACATGATCGTTCAGACGTGCAGCTCAAACTCAAAATCTATATAACTAAAATTAAATTATTTCAAAATTCCTTTTTTAAAACATTTGTTTTAAATTTTTTACATACTGCAGTTTTCACTAGTCAACTGCGATTTGCTTGGTAAATACTGCTGCTGTTTAACCACAGTTAACACAAACTACCATTTCCAAGCCCAGGTCAAACCATGGTTTATCATAAGAACACCAGAAGAGCCCTGCTGGATCAGACCAGTGCTCCATCTAGTCCAGCATCCTGCCTCAAACAGTGAGCAACCAGTTCCTCTTGGTGGCCAACAGCAGGGCAGAGAGGCCGAGGCCTTCCCCCAACAAGCACATAAAAAGAGCCCTGCTGGATCAGACCATTGGTCCATCTAGTCCAGTATCCTGCCGCACACAGTGGCCAACCAGTTCCTCTGGACACCCATCAACAGGGCATACAGGCCGAGGCCTTCCCCGGATAAGAAGAGCCGTACTGTATCAGACCAATAGTCCACCTAGTCCAGCGTCCTGTCTCACACAGTGGCCAACCAGTTCCTCTGAACGGCCAACAACAGGGCAGAGAGGCCGAGGCCTTCCCCTTGAGGTTGCCTCCTGGCTCTGAGATTCAGAGGATTAGTGCCTCTGAATGTAGAGGTTCCCCTAAATCACCGTGGCTAGTAGCCACTCATACGCCATAAATCTATCTAATCCTCTTTGAAAGCTGTCTATTCTGGTGGCCATCACTATGTCCTCTGGTAGTTCTACAGGGAAGCTCCAGTCAAGCCCTGCTTCAAGCACACCCAAGCCCATGAACATCCTCAGGCATCACAGAGTATTCTGTTCTTGTAGGAGGCATACAGCTCTTTGTCTCAAGCTGTTCCTGACAGTTGGAATGGCTGACCCCACCCCCAGCTCCATAAAGCTCCCCTTCTGTTCCCATCAGCCTCCCAAATTCCCCAGCAGCAAGTTCCAAAAGCTCACGGTCATGTCTTGACCTGGAAAATGTAACACCCCCCCCTTTCCTTCCTTGGTTCAAATCCAGCCTCGCTTGCAGCCAGCCCTTCCTGCTAACACAGAGTCAAGCAAACCAAACTGTGGTCAAACATTCTGTCTGCCCAGGGCCACAGCCACGCTCCTTAATGGGAAGAGCTGACTCCAAAAGTCAAGTCAAAAGCTAAATCCATTTTCAGATGAGTGACTAAAAAGTCTCCCCTGGTTGAATGGGCTGCAGAACGTGTTGTTGTTTTTGTAAGTCAATCATCAGACACAAACTTGCACAATCACAGAAGGCAAGGGCCAACCTGGAAGAGGCCTTTCTCCACGTATCTCGTCTTTTCCAAGATGGTGTCGGCTGCGACACTTGTATGTATCACTGGGAAACCGAGAAAAGCATGCTCCTTTCTCCAGAACTATTTTGCACTGAGATGCGAATGCTTGGAGATTTTTAAAACAATCGGGACTCTTAAAAACACTAAGATTGCTTTAACTGATGGGAGTTGTCGGCCAGTTTCAAAAGATTTGTTAAGGCTGATGTTAGGCTGCCGCTCATCCAGGTTTGTGGCTGACGCGAGACTGACTGCGCACGGAGACGAGCGGTGGGCAGTTTACCTGCCAGGGGCTTCAGCTGAAGCCAGTCGGCGTCGGGCCTGTTCAGCTTGTGATCCGAGAGCTTCCTCCCCACTGGAGACTCATCGGCCTTCTGCTGCTTCTTACACCATTTCTGTTTGGTCTGAAAGAGACAAGAACGTGGAGGGATATAGGCCGTAACATAGAGATAGACAAGTGGCCGGAAAGATGGAAAACAACTAAATATATGAGGGCCATATCATATAAAGAAAATATTTTCAAAATGATTCACAGATGGTACTGGCCCCCTGAAAAAATAGCAAGGTGCTACACAAATAGTTCCAATAAATGCTGGAAATGTAGGAATGTTCCATCACATGTGGTGGCGTTATGCAAAAATCCAAAATTATTGGCGGAAGGTACAGAAAATAATCCTAGAAATTCTAAATGTAAACCTTACGTTAGCACCAGAAATATATTTACTAGATTTGATTCTGGAAGGTTTTGATTATAATGATGTTTACTTACTGATATATATATATATTAACGCCTGCTAGAATACTGTTCGCTAAATATTGGAAACTAGATAAAACTCCCTGCAGGGAGGAGATAACTTATAAACTATTGAACTTAGCGGAAATGGATAAACTGAGCATGGTAATGCAAGGAAAGGATGATGATGTTTATGTGAAAAGATGGTCGAGAGTATACAAATGGATAGATAACGACTTAGAAAGACAGACTCAGAATGTATAAGAACTGATTTTATGATACTATGTACATGTAAAACTCATAAATAAATGGTTAAAAAACAAACATGGAGCATCACAATCAACTTGTAACGGGGATGAAGGCAAAGGGCTCTGCCGGGCGTCTGAGGAACGGGCGCGGCACCCTCTGAAGGTGCAGAACAAGCTCTAGTGTTAATGTTGGAAGTGCTCAGTTGCCAAGGGCACGCCTGCTCTGCTGAGTTTCCTAAATTCAAGCAGATCTTGTATGCAAGGCAGCCTCCTTAGCTGAGACCTCTGGCACGCTGGCAAAATACCCACCATCCGTTCCCCATCCCTTCCGGTGCAACTTGACAGGGGTCACACGTGAAGCTACCTTCTCCTGAATTAGACTCTTGGTCCATCTAGGTCAGTACTGTCCACTCAATTTATTATTTATTAAATTTGATTTTTTTTTAAACTGCCCTCCCTTGGAAAAACCAGGCTCAAGGCAGTGTACAACATAATATCTTATCAACAGCATTAAAAAAAACCCGTAAAACACAGCAGTAACCAAAAGATGGTGTTAACATTTTTCCCTAATGGTGCCACTGGCCTCACGGGAAGGCAAGGGGGAGGGAGCCCCGGAAAGACGGAGCCGTCACGTCCTCAACCAAATGCCTGGCAGAACATCTCTGCATCAGGTCCCGCAGGGCACGGATGTTCTTCGGCAGACAGTTCCACCAAGGAAGAGACAAGCAA
>NW_015162041.1:146295-147995 GCF_001447785.1 Gekko japonicus
TTCACCTTCTGCCTGGTCCTTTTCACTGGAGCTACCGGGGATCGAACCTGCAACCTCCTGCGTGCAAAGCAGAGGCTTTTCCACTGAGCCCCTCCCTCCGTTATCTCCTGCTCCTTCATCCACTAGTGGACTCGCTGCTGTTGTCCCTGACACAGTCCAGAATGCTCGGTCATGAAGGCTGACGGCAGACCCTTCCATGCCAGCCTCCAGCAAGTAGGCCAATCGAGCTCCTTGTGACAACGGCTGCAGCGGACGAGCCCGCCGAAGGCCACGGGGAACTCAAGAGATGTTCAGAGGTGGTTTTTCTCCCGGGCCCCCCCCCCCCCTTTGGCAAACCTTGGGGAAGCAGCCATGGCTCAGCAACAGAGCATCTTCTTTGTGTGCCTGAAGCCACAGGTTCGACCCCCAGTTTCTCAATTAAAAAATAAAAATAAAAAATCAGGTTATAGTGTTGGTGGAAAACGTGGTAAAGTCACAGCTGACTTATGGCGACCCTTCGTGGGGTTTCCAAGGCCAGAGGCGTTCGGAGGTGGTTTGCCCTGGCCTGCCTCCACATTACAATCCTGGTATTCCCTGGAGGCCGGCCAGGGCCGACCCTGCTCAGCTTCCGAGATCTGAAGAGATCGGGCCAGCCTGGGCTGTCCGGGTCAGGGGACAGGTGATGTGAAATATCTCTGAGGCCCAGGAAAGACACGGTCCCGAGCACGCAAAACCGACCCAGGCAGACCAAAGGTTTGACTCAGTAGACAGCAGCTTCACCTGTTCTTGTAATGTAAGGGGGACTCTGCCCTATATTATTTGTCCAAAAAAGGTAACGATTCCCCTGTCGTAATTCTCTCTGAAGAGGAGAAAGTGCAGAAATCCAGGCTATTTTGTTCAGTTATCAGAGAAGAAGAAGAGGAGGAGGAGATTGGATTTATACCCCGCCCTTCACTACCAGAAGGTGTCTCAGAGTGGCTTACAAACTCCTTTCCCTTCCCTTCCCCACAACAGACGCCCTGTGAGGCAGGCGGGGCTGAGAGAGCTCTGACAGAAACTGCTCTTTTTCAAGAACTGGTGGACCTCCTGAGGGCACCTGGTATTTCTGGCCACTGTGTGATACAGAGTGTTGGACTGGATGGGCCTTTGGCCTGATCCAACATTGGCATCTCTTATGTTCTTATGTTCTTAAGAACAGCTGTTATCAGAACTACGGCTTGCCCAAGGTCATCCAGCCAGGTGCAAGTGGAGGAGTGGGGAATCAAACCCGGTTCTCCCAGGTTAGAGTCCACGCACTTAACCACTACACCAAACCACTACACTAAACCACTACACCAAACTCAGTGAGAGAGTCCCTTTAAAAAATGAAGACGAGAGCTACGAATCACAAGCCTCTGACATAAATAAGGACCTATAAAAGCAGGTAGCAATTTTTCGTTAGTTGCTCTCCTGCCCCAAATTATGCTTTTCGTGGGGAACGGCATAAAATAGTCATAGGCCAGGCTCAGAAGGTCACATTTGTTTCTTTACCCACTTCTTCCCAATACCAGGTAGATATTTCACATAACCTACCACCTGATCCACTTTGAGTGGGAACCGCTTGGCCATTTGGACATCGAAACATCTGCTTTTGGTACACCGGGAGTCCGGGACATTCCGTTTGGGGTTGTTTTTCGCCCCCAGCTTCCTTTGTGCCGCCAGCAAATGTTTAGATATTCAAG
>NW_015162041.1:148539-154845 GCF_001447785.1 Gekko japonicus
GGCTTGCCCAAGGTCATCCAGCAGGTGCAAGTGGAGGAGTGGGGAATCAAACCCGGTTCTCCCAGATTAGAGTCCGCACACTCAACCACTATGCCAAAGTGGCTCCCAAGTAAAGATTTTTTAAAAAACTTTAAATAAAACGTGCTTAAAACACACCAACTATATGTGGGAATTAAATTCTCCATCAAATTTGACATACCACATTATTTGTATGTACTATCTGTCCCTAAATGGAGAAGAACATATATGGTGGCACGCTGCGATGCCTTCCCATCTGCACAGATGAAGGGTCGCCTTCAGGGCACCCCAGCAAGTCAACGCTACTGCGACTGCCCATTAGCAACTGTTGCCCAAAACATGCAATTGCGAGAGAAAAGTTCCTGAGGAAATGGCTATTAAAATGTTCTTCCATTTTCCAAATCTACAAGGTTGAGACTTCTGCTGAGTACTCTGTGCAATAATTGTATAATAAAGGTAAAGGTAGAGGTTCCACTGCTTTTTAAAGTTTAAATTAAACTCTTTTTTATGGTGTATGGCCTATAGGCTCTTAAACCTAATAAAGTGAAGTTTAAAACACTAGCACTCTTGCAATATTTTGTCTATTTAACAGTCTCTGATAACTGATACCTCTGCTGTCAAATATTTTCCCCTAATATCCAGCCGGTTCCTTCCCACCCTTAACTTAAACCCATTCTTGCGAGTCCTCTCCTCTGCCGCCCACAGAAACAGCTCCCTGCCCTCCTCTGAGTGACAGCCCTTCAAATACTTCCAGAGAGCAATCATGTCCCCCCTAAACCTCCTCTTCTCCAGACTTCTCCATTCCCAAGTCCCTCAAGCCTTTCCTCATAGGGCTTCTTGGTCTCCAGGCCCCCGATCATCCTTGATGGCACACCAGCAGCAGCTGAACAAAAAAAAGGGGGGGGGGACTCAACCAATGCTCCCTTCTAAGCTGTGGAGTCTTGTGAGCAAAAATTCTACTTTATGAGCTTCTGGCATTAAAGCTGTGAGTGAGCGATTTGGCTGCTGCATAAATTAGTTTGCTCTGGAGCCACCCTTCCTGAGCAAAGACAAAAATCTGTGAGCGGGAGGCTAAAAAACTGAGCTAGCTCACACTAACTCAGTTTAGAGGGAACACTGGACTCAACCCAAAATGTAGCTGTGATCTAAGAGGGTCAAGCTAACAAACTGTTATAAAAATACAAATATTTATTATGGTGTACACATAAATAAAACACACACGAGGTTAAAAAATAGTCCAAATGTCAGACTCTTAAAGTTTATTACATTCAGAGTACATAGTTATACATGTCCAATTGATGGGTTGACTACTACCTTTGATGGAAGTGACACACATCCCGACACATGGGATATTCGTTACCAAGAATAATTGGGAGAATTTGTGCAGCTACTATCCAGGGCCCATTATACAAACTGTTAGCAACTGCAAAGCATATGAGAAAGTAACACCTGGCTCTCCATGAAATTTCTTTTAATGCATTTATTTCTGGATGTGTGTTATTATACAATAGGAACATTGACCACTGAGGAAGGCCCGAAGGGGCCGAAACGCATACGGTCTATTGGCCAAAAGTTTTACCCGTCAATCGGACATGAATAACTATCTACTCTGAATGTAATAAGCTTTAAGAGTCTGATATTTGGGCTATTTTTTAACCTCGTGTATGTTTTATTTATGTGTACACTATAATAAATATTTGTATTTTTATAACAGTTTGTTAGCTTGACCCTCTTAGATCACATCAGCAGCGGCAGCAACTCTTGTAAGTCGGTCATTAACGGGCTGTTTTAAGAATTCACCCCTCCCAAGAAGACATCTGCGTCCCGTCTTCGGGATGCGAGAGCCGTCAGGACATACCCTGTGCTTGTTGTAGTGCTTGAACATCCTTAGGCAGTGCTCGATGATGAAGAGGAGGTAGATGCCGCCAAGCGCCACCAGGCCCTTCAGCACCGCGTCGTACTCCTCCAGGAAGCTCTGGACGGCTCCTCCTCCGTGCCCGTGGGAATGGCCGTGGGAATGCTGGTGCTCGTGCACGTGCCCCGGGCCCTCGTGGTGGCTGTGGTTGTGCACCCCTTGCGACTAAGGTCAGGGAAGAGAAAGAGAAACGGGAAGTTATTACCATCATCAATGCCGGGTGTTAATCATGGCTGAAATTTTCCGTCTTAATTTCTGTAGGCTATTGGAGCCCCTGGGATTTCTATGATCGTATACCACTGCCCAGGCCTGGATGGCCCAGGCTAGCCCGATCTCGTCAGGTTTCGGAAAGCTAATCAGGGTCGGCCCTGGTTAAACCTTCAATGGGAGATCGCCAAGGAAGTTGAGGGGGGATATGCAGAGGCAGGCAATGGGACACCACCTCCGGACATCTGACCTGAGCTGGATCACGTCAGGTCTCGGAAGCTAAGCAGGGTCGGCCCCGGTTGGTGCTCGGATGGGAGACCTTCCAAGGAAGTCCAGGGTTGCAATGCAGAGGCAGGCAATGGCAAGACCGCCTCTGTCCGTCTCTTGCCTTGAAAACCCTACGGGGTCCCACGGCACACGCTGACACCTTTCTTGGCACATGCCGGTCGTTTTTAGAAAGTGAGGATCTTGCTGAGCAGGGCTTCCGATTTGCCCTGGTCGGCCACGCAGATTAACATAACATTGTTTTAGTGCTTGGTTACGTTCTCTCTCACTCCTATTACCTGGCATATTTTAAATTACCCCTCTTCTCCCCGGCACTTGGGCTCCTCCCCCTGCGCATGCGTCTCTCTGCCTCTCAGGGCAGCCGCTTTGTAGTTGCGCCCGCCACCCCGTCTCGGAATGCCAAAGGTGACTCACAGGCACAAAAAGGCTGGGGACCCTTGATGAAGACCATTGTTCTTCCCCCATTAGAAAGAAGTTACTAAATTTCTCTCTCTCTTTCACACTCTCTCTCTCTCTCTCTCTCTCTCTCTTACACATGCACCCAAGAAAGTAAGTGTAGACCTGCTGGATCAGACCCAGGGTTCATCTACTCTAGCATCTCATACGAGGGCACAGGTGATAGATTAGAGATTGGAATCATAGAGTTGGAAGGGACCTCCAGGGTCATCTAGTCCAACCCCCTGCACAAGACAGGAAATTCACAAATACCTCCCCCCCACACACACACCCAGTGACCCCTGCTCCACGCCCAGAAGATGACAAAAATCCCTCCAGGATCCCTGGCCAAACTGGCCTGGAGAAAAACTGCTTCCTGACCCCAAAGTGGCAATCAGCATTTCCCTGGATCATGCTGAGCAGGGATTCCGATTTGCCACTGAAGCCGTGGTTGGCCATGCAGATTAAAATAACATTGTTTTAGTGCTTGGTTACGTTCTCTCTCACTCCTCTTACCTGGCATATTTTAAATTACCCCTCTTCTCCCCGGCACTTGGGCTCCTCCCCCTGCGCATGCGTCTCTCTGCCTCTCAGGGCAGCCGCTTTGTAGTTGCGCCCGCCACCCCGTCTCGGAACTCCAAAGGTGCCTCACGGGCTCAAAAGGGCTGGGGACCAGGGCTCCCTCTAAGATGCAGAGTCCTGTGAGCAAAAATTCTACTTGGTGAGCTACGGGCATTAAAGTCGTGAGCGAGCGATTTGGCTACTGCATAAATTAGTTTGCTCTGGAGCCATCCCTCCTGAGCTGAGACGAAAATGTGTGAGCTGGAGGCTAAAAAAACTGTGAGCTGGCTCACACTAACTCAAGCTTAGTGGGAACACTGCTGGGGACCCCTGATGTAGAACACGGTTCTTCCCCCATTAGAAAGAAGAGTTGCTAAATTTCTCTCTCTTTCTCACTCTCTCTCACACATGCACCCGAAAAAGCAAGCGTAGACCTGCTGGATCAGACCCAGGGTTCATCTACTCTAGCATCTCGTACGAGGGCCCAGGTGATAGATCAGAGATAACCCGAGCGTCTCCTTTTCAGTGGGCAGCCAGATAGGTCAGGAAAGCCCACAAATATGGCCTGAAAGGCCAAAGCCTTCTACTGATATTTGTTCCCATGTAAACTGGTGTTAGGGAGTAGAGATGTGAAGGCCCGGGGAAAAACCGTCCCCCCCCGTCCCCCCCGTTTTTCCCCAGAAAATTGGAAACATTGAAAAAAGAAGAGAAAAGGGGGGAAATGATTATGGAATGTTTTATTTTAACATGATGAATAAAATATTTTAAGACAAGGTGTTCAAAAATTTTCCAAATCATTTCTAAAAAATATGTATGGTATCAGATTGATCTAATTTCTGTGCACTGAGGACAACCAAGTCCTAGGTTACCAACTGAACTCTCCAATGCAAGAACAAGATGGATTTCTTCCTTTAGGAGGTGCTGTTGTCACAAGAAAAGAAAAAGGTTTCAGTTTTGTTTTTGCATGTGGGTGGGTATTCTGTTCGTAATAATTGTTTGGATACACTATATTTTTAATACGCTAGTTGTGATAATTTCATGCCAAGTAAAAACGTCCATAGTCATATTTTATGTTCCTAAAGTAATAGAATGACTTTCAATCTGGAAAAGAAAAAAGAAGTGCTAATGTAGCATTTTTTCAATTTTCCCGAAAATTTCCGTTTCCCCCTGAAAAAAACGGGTTTTCCCCGAGCTTCAAAATTTCCGGAAATTTTACATCTCTATTAGGGAGTGTTTGTAGCAATTCTGATTGTCATTATCCTATCCTCCACTAAAGTTGCCATTAAAGCAACAACATCCAAAGAAGAAACCTGTAACTGACAAATATAGAAGAGGTCATAACACCAAAATGTGTGGCTAGGCATAATCTTAAATTCAGCCCCCCCCCCCCGGGGGGGGAGCTGTGTTGGCTTGAAGAGGCAGAATCGTGATCCTTAAATCCAGCGATTTAACTCTGTCAAAAATTATTCTGTGATTTCTGGGATGTCTAGTTTCTGAGGTATCTAGTGTGCTGGTTTGGACTGGCCAGTTAGTGTACGACACTGGTCACAAAACAGGCTTGCGAGGAGTATCTGAAATACAGGGAGCGATCCAGTTCTGGTCTGCAGTAAAACTACTAGACCGGAGCGAACCTTTGACTCTCAAAAGCGTCTACTCTGAAAACCGTGCTGGGTCTTTAAAGTGCTACTGGCCTCCAAGCTAGCTGCACAATCCAGGGTTACTAAAATCAGTAGGACTGTTGTCACTAAGCTCTCAGCCGGTGTAGCAGAACCCTTTGCCCTCGATCCCAAAAATCAATTGGCTGCCTCCGCCCCCCCCCCCCATGTACACAGGGGCAAAGCACTATGCCCGAGTTTTTCTGCTTCTGAAACTAAATCAATAAAATGTTTTAGACTTGCAGATTGTAAGCCTGTCAGTTGGTAAACCCGCCAGCAAGGCCAGGCCTAGTTGGTTAGATGCCTGAGAAACGCTAGAAAAAACAGAACGGCCAGTCTGTTTCTCAGACAAAAGTGAAACCTGGAACACGGACTGGCCACAAATTAAGGGATTGTATCTTCCATTAGATGTTTGTTGTGTGGTTTTGTATGTTTTGTTCTGTTGTGTTGGTATATATGTTGTTTATAAAATAAAAAAAATGTTTTATATTAAAAAAACAAACTGGCCACAGTTAAAGCACTATTTCCATCTAGGAAATAAGTTCACTGCACCCCCGTATTAGTATACATTACATGGGCTTTAAAACATGTTCCAGCCATCCAGTTTCATATCTCCTAACTGCCTGGGTGCTTCGTTTTCAATATTCCTAACAGCTGATGTGGCAGAAGAACAGATCCTTATACACGTCCTCACGTGGGCTGAAAGAATTAAAAATCACCCACAGGAAATACGTCATCTCCTGTTCCCCGGGCCTGTAATAAGCCACCTCACCAAACATATGCATACAAGATGAGATGCTGTTATTATTGTATGTAACTATAACCAAGGTTTCTATAAAATTCCCAGTGTACCTCTGAGCAGGAGGGCGGGAGGAGGAGGAGAGAGATTGGATTTATACCTCACTCTTCACTCAGAGCGGCTTACAAACTCCCTTCCCTCCCCCTCCCCACAACAGACACCCTGTGAGGTAGGTGGGGCTGAGAGAGCTCTTTCCAGAACTGTCCGTGAGAGAACAGCTCTGACAGAACTACGGCTTGCCCAAGGCCACACTGGCAGCTGCAAGTGGAGGAGTGGGGAATCAAACCCAGTTCTCCCAGATTAGAGTCTGCGCACTTAACCACGATACCAAACTGGCTATGTTGGTCTGTGGCAGAAGAGGTAGATTTGGGGGGCACCTTAGATACCAACAAGAGTTCCAGGGTGTGAGCTCTTGAGTGTCAAAGCTCCCT
>NW_015162041.1:155249-192101 GCF_001447785.1 Gekko japonicus
TTCCTGCTTGCATCTGACCAAAGGAACTCTGCCTCTCCAGAGCCGATACCCTGAGAATCCAGTTGGTCTTCTCTAAGGGGCTCCTGGATTCGAATCTTACATACTTACGTATACACCCAAAAGCAACCAAACAGAGAGAGAATCACGGAACCAACTATCACAAATAAGAACAAAACCGTGACAGACTAACTAATAATAATTACTTCCAAAAGTATTTTTGGTAATTTTATATAATTTCCACATAAATAGCACAAAACATGCCAAGGTATGCCGTGTGTAGCACGGAAAAATACAATCTCAAGGACGGATTTGAAGCTGCTTTGATTTGAATGCAGGACGCTTCTCAAGAGGATTTGAAGCGGCTGATTTGTGTGTACTGAATGCACCCCTTACCCCTTAGAAGCAATGCTCCCTCAAAGGTGTGGAGTCCTGTGAGCAAACATTCTACTTTGTGAGCTACCGGCATTAAAGTTGTGAGCAAGCGATTTGGCTGCTGCATCAATTAGTTGGCTCTGGAGCCATCCTCCCTGAGCTGAGGCAAAAATGTGTGAGCCGGAGGCTAAAAGAACTGTGAGCTAGCTCTCGCTAACTCAGCTTAGAGGGAACACTGCTTAGGAGACTCTTCCCGTTTATTAATTTTTGTAATACGGACGGGAACACTATTGAGTGAATCTTTTCTGAAATAATACCAAATTGAGATTGTATACTTCTATGCCATGCACTGAATAACTTTGCATGTTTTGCACCATTTATGTGGAAATTATACAGAACGGCCAAAATGCTTTTGGAAGTAATTGTTATCAGTTGGTCTGTCATAGCTTGTTCTTATTTGTGATCACACCCAAAAGTGGGCATGCCGGCAAAAGGGGCACATGAGTGGACATCTCCAGCATGGGTGCGCACGTGCACGCTCGACAGTGCTCGAGAAGCTTTAAAAAGGAGGAAAGGGACAGAACTGGGAGAGGTGGGAGAGAACTTACATGTGGCAACAGATGAAGCAGCGCGTCTCCGCTCATGGTTCCAACCGCCAGAGCAACCAGGAAGGTGAGAAGGAATTTGAAGCACCCTTGGTTAATGATAGGGATCAAGATCACCCCCAGCAAGGACAGCAGGCTAATGACCGTGATAGAAATGATGCCACAAATCCAGGCTGCGGAAGCGGGGGGGAGGGGGGAGAGACACAAAAAAAGATTAATCAGGAAGGCTGTTTCTCATCAACGGGAGGGTCTGAAATCGGCAGTGGCTGCTCCAAGGACTCCCACCCAAGTGGCCGGACAGGAACCTGCTCTTTGCTGAAATTCACGTGCTGTAAATCTGGGAGTGAAATCTGAAACATGAAACATCCATCTGACCAAAAAGGGGGAGGTGGGGTGGGGTGTTGTTTTTAAATCCTTACGATTTGAGTGCTGCCATCAAAGACAAAATGGAATTGTGTTCTTGCTTTGGGGTCAGTTTAACTTATTCTGAGGTCAATTAGGGTTGTACCAGAACAGTAAACATACAACACAAGAGCATCAGAAAGAAACTTGCTGGATCTGACCAGGGGTCCATCTAGTCCAGCATCCTGTCTCACACAGGGGCCAACCAGTTCCTCTGGAGGGCCAACAACAGGGCACAGAGGCCGAGGTCTTCTCCTGATAAGAACAGAAGAGCCTTGCTGGATCTGACCAATAGTCCATCTAGTCCAGCATCCTGTATCACACAGTGGCCATCCAATTCTTTCTGAGGGCCAACAACAGAACATACAGGCTGAGACTTTCCCCCGACGTTGCCTCAAGACTCTGGGATTCAAAGGCTTAGTGCCTCTGAATGTGGAGGTTCCCCTCAGTCATTATGACGAGTAGCCATTGATAGACATCCTCCATCAGTCTGTCCAATCGCCTTTGAAACCTGTTCATTCTTGTGGCCATCACTACATCCTCTGGCAGCGAATCCCACATTCTAATCATGCCGTGTTTCGCCCCTCCCTCTCCCACCGAGAACTTCTGGGATACCAGTAATAAAAATTCTGGGCACATAACTAGAGGCACCTTCTGACGTAACGATCGAGCAGCATTCACTGTGTTCGAATTGCGCCCCCTATTCTGATCAGCACAAACATTCGCATAAACCTCACGATCCCAAATGCCGCATGTGTCGCTTTATTGACAGAAACTGAAATCCAAAATGTGCGCCCATTACAAGCTTTTCTCAGGTATTTCCACCACTCGGGAGATGAAAGTTTTTGCAGCAGGGGGGTCGCAGAATTCCGCCTGATACAAGCAGATCAACGGAAGGGGGGGGCTTGTTTCAGATCCCAACTCGTTCTGAGGGCAGACTGAACCACCTCCAACTGTACACATCAGTTCAGATCCTGAGGTCATCGAGAGGGGGGCTGACTACAGGAACCCACCCTTCCACGTAACTTCATGGGGGAGGGTCCCGTGGAAGGGGTGCCGTGGAACCCCTCACGCAGGAGGCCTTTCCATTTCTTACATGGCAGACCTTTTGGCAAAACGCAGAGACACTTCCTCTTCTGACAACACGTACGTAATGGTCGTATTTTCCTCCAGTTTTACATTCGGATTACATGTTCCGTTGTTGGTTTTTAAAATGTTTATCGCAGTTCTTGAGCCAGGGCCCAAAGCTTCACCATCTGAGACAAGCAAAGTCGACGAGAGGTTTCTGGGGACTCACAATGTTCCCTCTAAGCTGAGCTAGGGGGACACTGCTGCACAGCACGTTAGCTGGCAGCACAGCCTACAAGTGAACTGAGATTAGGCGTCTTCCCCTCCATTGCAAACAATGGAGGTTGGGGGCACCTTGTTCTGGGGCTCACAGAATCGGACCCCCCCTAGTCCAATCTTTTTGAAACTTGGGGGGGGGGGGATTTGAGGAGGGGCACCAGCAGCTATGCTGCAAATTTGGTACCTCTACCTCAAAAAACAGCCTCCCCGCCCCGAGCCCCAGATACTCCCGGATCAATTCCCTATTATAGTTTATGGGGCCCATTGACTATAATGGTTCCCATAGGCTATAATGGAGGTGGGGAAAAAAATTTCATACCCCTATTTTGCTTTGCAGTATGATTTGTAAACTGCCTTGAGTTACAGGGAAAAGTGGGATATAAATATTTGAATAGGTAGTTTGGGCAGATGGACAACATTTCAGCAACTTCCTGTTTGTTAGGTTAGGCAGGGTTCTCACGGTGATTGTTCCACCTCTGTTATACTTGACCTGTAATGCTGGTTGTCATATTTCACTAAAAAAAGACAAAGTAGACTGCAAAAGCCCCCCCCCCCCAAGTGCTGGTATGTTTTCTAAGGCTCAGCGCAGGGTGTTGGTCAGAGACCAGGTCTACCCATATAGTGGAAAGGGTGTCCTCCAGAGGCCAGGTCTACCCATATAGTGGAAAGGGGTGGGTGACATTTGACTTCTTTCTTTTTCCTCTTATAAAATTATTCTTAAAATGCAGTTTAAATATAATTTGAAATAATTTATTCCGAGATTTTTACAAGGCCATGGAAATAATCTTCTAAAAGACTAATTTACGCGATAGTCAAATATAGACTCGCTCACAACTTTAACGCTACTAGCCTTTTTTTGCTCGCAAGGTAGAATTTCCGCTCACAACACTGTGGAGCTTAGAGGAAACATTTCTGGGGAGGGCTGTGCCTCATCCACCCCCCACCCCTGAAAGGCCTGCAGCATGTGCTTGGTTTTGTGTAATCACAGTTTTAACCTCGCTCCCCGTTTCTTCTGTTTCATCAACGTTTCTGAATGTGAACTACTCTTTTAAGAGGAAGACTACAGGAAGATACAATCGATCACACAGAGCCACTGTCCTCCGGGCTAAAACAAACAGTCAAGAGGAAGACTTCAGTGTAAGAAAACACACAATTGATTAAAGTTTCACCAACTCTGGGAAGTAGTTCTTTACAGAAAGTATAAAAGATTAACCCCCTATTTAGAAGAAGTGGAAGAAGAAGAGATTGGATTTATACCCCGCCCTTCACTCGGAGTCTCAGAGCAGCTTACAAACACTCCTATCCCTTCCCCTCCCCACCTGTGAGGTAGGTGGGGCTGAGAGAGCTCTTTCCAGAATAGTCCCTTAGAGAACAGCTCTGACAGAACTATGGCTTGCCCAAGGTCATCCAACAGCTGCAAGTGGAAGAATGTGGAACCAAACCCGGTTCTCCCAGATTAGAGTTAACCACTGCACCAGATTAGACTTAACCACTGCACCAAACAGCCAACCACCTCAGAATGTCTTTCGCCTTGAAAGCCCTGCAGGGTCACCGTAAACTGGCTGTGACTTGACGGCCCTTTCCACCGTGCCTAGTTCTCCCCCCCAGTGAGGAAATGCACAACGTGACAAGGGTTACTGAGTGAGTGATCCTGCACGGTGGAGGGGGAGCATTTGACACAGAGGTGCCCTTCTTTAAAGCATCCCCAATTCCCATGCAGCGTGCAGTTCCACCCAAGGCTGTGAAACATTTTTTAATATGTCATATGAAGCAGGATTCTCGGTTGTGCGGACATTTGGGGAGGTCTGTCGCCGATAAATAAAACCGGACATTTGTAGCCTCTATAGCTGGGGTGCCTAACGAGGTCGGTGCCCATGGACGCCAGGGTGCCAGCCAAACTCCTTTTTTCACCAACCGTTTTTAGAAAGGGGGCAGGGCCAGGTGGAGCATTTGCCCAGCAGGACATCTAAATGGCCATTAGAGATCCAATTGGCTGGGCAGATTAAAGGAACCGTCGTTTCAACAGCAGCTGCCAGCACAGCACTGGTTTTATCCTCTTCCCCAGAGTACTTCTTTTTTAAAATGTATCCCTCTTCTTCCCCTGCGCTTGGGCATCCTCTGTGTGTGTGGCTCGGCCTCCTGCCATGGCCATGCTGTGGTTGTGCCCACCACCTTGTGTCAGGATTATAAAGGTGCCCACAAGCTCAGAGAGGCTGGGGACCCCTGGCCTGTAGAGGCGACTTGCAAGTGGATTTTATTGTCCACCTTGAAGGTTGAAGGAGCTGGGGACGTTTAGCCTGGAGAGGAGACGACGGGGACGTGACATGATAGCCATGTTCAAGTCCTCGAGGGGCTGCCCTATAGAGGATGCTGCGGGGACTTGTTTTCTGTCGCCCCAGAAGGTCGGACCAGAACCAACGGGTTGAAATTAAATTGGAAGAGTTTTCAGGTAAGCATCAGGAAGAACTTCCTGACTTTAGGAGCAGCTCCTCGGTGGAACAGGCTTCCTCGGGAGGTGATGGGCTCTCCTCCTTTGGAGGTTATATGGCCATCTGACAGCGATGCTGATTCTGTGAACTTGGGCAGATCACGAGAGGGAGGGCGGGAAGGGCTGCCTCAGTGCTTAGTTCTCGTGGCCCCTTCTAACATGACCAGGGAAATGCTGACGGCCACTTTGGGGTCAGGAAGCACTTCTTCTCCAGGCCAGATTGGCCTGGGATCCTGGAGGTGTCTTGGTCATCTTCTGGGCGTGGAGCAGGGGTCACTGTGGGTGTGTGGGGGGGATGTATTTGTGATTTCCCCGCATTGTGCAGGGGTTTGGACTAGATGACCCTGGAGGTCCCTTCCAACTCTCTGATCCGCCGAATAGATTCTTTTGAACTATGGTGCTGGAGAAGACTCTTGAGAGTCCCTTGGACTGCAAGAAGATCAAATCAGTCAATCCTAAAAGAAATCAACCCTGACTGTTCCCTGGAAGGCCAGACACTGAAGCTGAAGCTCAAATACTTTGGCCACCTAATGAGAAGGGAGCACTCACTGGAGAAGACCCTGATGCGGGGAAAGATTGAAGGTCAAAGAAGACGGGGACGGCAAAGGATGAGATGGTTAGACAGCGTCATAGATGCAACGAACATGAAGTTGAGCAAACCTCAGAGGACGGCGGAAGACCGGAGGGCCTGGCGGGATCTGGTCCATGGGGTCGCAAAGAGTCGGACTCGACTGTGCGACTGAACAAGAACAACTCCAATGGATCAGGAATTAGACGTACTGCCCACAAGCTGAGAGTAGCGGGATGTGTCTGAGGAACCAGCAGCAGGAGGGCAACCCCTCCACACACACAGAGAGAGACACACAAACTTGCCTTTTCTCCTGAGGAGGCACAGAGAATAAAGCCACGGGAAGACGGGCTTAAAGGATTAGGTGTTCGGCCAACGTGCTGGCAACGGAACAGCTGGCACCTTGGCGTTCACAAACAGCCTTAAGGCCAGTTCTGCGGCTGAAAGGGTACCGTTTGTTCAGCAACCCTGGCACAATGGCCGAGTTTAAGCATCTCACTATACAGCATCTTGGGCGAAAAGCCTTTTACATCCACAAGGCTTAACAGGAAACCCGCTGGCTAAAACGTGCAGCCGAAAGACAAGGCAGCAAGCAGAAAGCCAGGGTCAACGGAAAGGGAAGCGGGGTCCAGAGTCACCGGAGGCTGAGGAGCAGAGGACGGCATGGAGGAGGAAGGACCCGATGAGGGGGCTTGGAGGGAAGAACCAGAAACCTTCTTGGGCGCTGCGAAGCACAGGCCGTTTGAGAACAGAGAAGGACTGGTGCGACGGGGGTTTCGAACCCCAAACCTGCTCTGCTGGGCAGCTGAAAAAGCTCCTCGAGACGTTTCCACCGGGGCGACGCCACAGGCCGCCGAAAGGAACCGGAAGGCCTTTCTTTGTCGCTGTAAAGTTTCTGCTTGCAACGCCCCCTCCACAAAGTGCGCAGACGAGCCCCGCAGCGCGTTTCACTTATTCTGCAAAATTAGGTCACTTAATATGTTAAAGGTCTTCCGGATTACTTATTCATCAATTCCCTCCCTCATTATCTCGACAGAAAATGCTTCTTTTAAAAAGAAGCGCTCATCTGTGGAAACTTTCTAATTAACTTGGTTCAAAGGCGTATAGGCGATGGGAGGTGGGGTAGAGAGGAGGGGGGGTTCGGGTTTGGTTTTTTTAAAATGCACCCTTTTCCACATTTTTAATTGGCAGGAAAACGCTTAGCGGCCTTTTCAGAAGCTCTCCTGGCAATTAAACCGGGGGGGTCAGCTCGGACTAAAACAAGACTACCCTGTGAAACAAAACGATTTGCTACTGTATGCAGCACGTGGAGTTTATTTGGCTTACGGAATCTTTGAGCAAAGTTAATGAGGGTAGTGGCTTGTGCCACGCTAGGAGAGTTGTACGCAAAAAAAGTTAACCTTTCTTAACGACGCTGCAGTCATTAAAAATAATCACCACCGGGGCCACACTTCCCTGGCAATCATTAACATCTATCAGGACCTTCTTAATTCGGGCTTCGTTTCTGACAATGCTAATAAGCGCTGGCAAAAACAACTAATCAATACTTGTCGTTAGCAATAGCATTATTCCCAAAATAAGGGCAATTCCCTCCAAGGCTCCCCCAGCCCCCAACAAAGTTACAGCAGCTGCGGCAGCTTTAGAGATGATGTGGTGATGCGACGGCCGGTGCTCTGTGGAAAACTCCCACCGACAAATTCTAACGTAAAAGTGCAAAAACTGGGGGGAGGGGGATGATGGACAGACAGACCCCCATCGTTGAGAAGTAGCTGCTGCTGCTACTGTGTGGCCAATCAGAAGAGAGCTGAGCAGGAGTGTCCTCCAGGGGCACCCGTAGATACTCAGAACCGCCCTTTGGTGGAAATTACAAGGGAATCGTTACCAGCTAAATATCAGGAGAAACTTCCTAACTGTAAGAATGGTTGAGCAGTGGAACAGACTGCCTCGGGAGGTGGTGGAGGCTCCTTCGCTGGACGTTTTCAAGCGGAGGCTGGCCGACCATCTTTCGGGTATGTTGTAGGTATGTAGGGCTCTCTTTCGGTGATGCTCCCGCAGAGTGCAGGGGGTTGGACTAGATGACCTACAAGGTCCCTTCCAACGCTAACATTCTATGATTCTATGAAAGCTTTTCCCCTGCCACAAACTTTGTTACTCTTTTAAGGTGCTACTGGACTCTTGCTCTTTTCTTGTGTCGAACAGCAAGTCTCAAACAGAAATTCCCCACCCTGTGCCGAGATGCACACGTGATGAGGTCTGGGGTAAGGGCTGGTGACATCCCTCCCCAAGGGCTGTTCTGTGGAGTGCTCGTGCCGTGGTTCCCCACAGCAGCTGCTTCTGAATGGCAAGCAACTTGTCTGCAGCGTCTTAATTCTAGCTACGATACTCAGTGGACTGTCTCCGGATTAAAGCAACAGTCATCTGTGGGGGTACAGAGAAAGCGTCCCAATCCGTACAGTGGGTTGCTGCAGATGAATTTGGTCTTCGGGGGCGGCTGCTGCAGGAAGCTGTTTTTAAAAAATGAGGACTGCTGCAACAGCTTCGAGTGTGCTGGCCCCAGCGTGAAGGATAACACTCTGTGGACTCACGGGACATGCTGGATGGAGTCACTTTGGGGCAGGGCCCCTCCAGAGACATGGGGGTGAGATCCAAGAAACCTGGACGGGCGTGTGTGTCAGCATAAGCCTAAGAACACCCTGCCCTGGGTGGGCTCCAGCTAGCCCAACTTCGTCAGATCTCAGAAGCTAAGCAGGGTCGGGCCCCCGTTAATATTTAGATGGGAGGCCTCCGAGGAAGCCCAGGGTTGCTACGCAACCTCTTCTGCCTCGGAGACCCTACAGGGCTGCCGTATGTCAAATGTGACTTGACGGGACTTTCCACCCCTGACCCTGAGGACAGAACGGACCACGGGCTCTACGGGGGGGCCCTCCCCCTCCAGCGCTCCTGTCCATGGGTCCGATGGACCTTGAGTGTTTTTAGTAACAAGCGGAACAAACCTGTAAAATTCATGAGATGACAGTACAATACGAGAATGCGCAGGCCCTCCATGAAATGGCTGAGCGGTCGGGTTAGAACGGATGAAAGGAAGTCCTTCTTCACCCAAAGAGTGATGAACACGTAGAATTCACTGCCACAGGGGGTGGTGGCGGCTACAAGCATGAACGGCTTCAAGAGGGAATTAGATAAGCATATGGAGCAGAGGTTCATCGGTGGTTATTAGCCACAAGGTGTAGATAGGGGCTCTGGGGCAAGTGATGCTCTGTTTCTTGGTGCTTGGGGGGTGCAACAGTGGGAGGGCTTCTAGTGTCCTGGCCCCACGGCTGGACCTCCTGATGGCACCTGGTGTTTTTGGCCACTGTGTGACAGTGTTGGACTGGATGGGCCATTGGCCTGATCCAACATTGGCTTCTCTTCTGTACTTATAAGAGGGAATTGGATAAGCATATGGAGCAGAGGTCCATCAGTGGCACTAACCACAAGATATAGACAGGGACTCTCGGTCTGGGGCAAGCGATGCTTTGTATTCTTGGTGCTTGGGGGGGAGGCAACAGTGGGAGGGGCTTCTGGTGTCCTGGCCCCACTGCTGGACCTCCTGATGGCACCTGGCATTCTTGGCCACTGTGTGACAGAGTGTTGGTCTGGATTGGCCATTGGCCTGATCCAACATTGGCTTCTCTTATGTTGGTATGTTCTTACAATTTCTGCACTGAATATTTACTCACTGATACAAAACTGCAGGAGCAAGGCTGAGAGAAAAGGAACAAACAGGTTATCCTGGCAAGCTGTTGTTGTTATTACTACTACTAACTATTGCTGTTGCTATTATTATTATCATTAAATTTATATACGTCACATAGGATGTGACAATAAAATGACAAAATATCATAAATTACAAAACGTTGCTCTGCGGAAACACTTAGACCCCCCCCTCACCTGATGCGCCTGTTTTATCCATATGCTCAAGGGATGCGTTTTTTCCTTTGCTCAGCTCTTCAATCAGCAGATCGTCGTCATGTTTGATACAGAGTCTCCTGTCAATCTGGTACAGCAACGCGGGACACAGGTATGTAAACAAACGGGGGGTAATTGGAGAATTGGGGCGAAGACCATAATGCCTCAGCAGCTGGGTGATGTTTAGACACTGCGAACAGGATAGGAAATAGACAATTAAATTGAAGAAGGAGATTGGATTTATACCCTGCCCTTCACTACCCAAAGGAGTCTCAGAGCGACTTACAAACTCCTTTCCCTTCCCCTCCCCACAACAGACACCCTGTGAGGGAGGCAGGGCTGAGAGAGCTCTGACAGAAACTGCTCTTTTTCAAGGACAGCTCTTGTCAGAACTATGGCTTGCCCAAGGTCATCCAGCAGCTACAAGTGGAGGAGTGGGGAATCAAACCCGGTTCTCCCAGATTAGAGTCCGCGCACTTAACCACGACACCAAACTGGCTCTCAAATTGAGTGAGAGTCACTCCGTCCACAAACAGCTGAACGTGAGAATTTTAGAATTTTAATGGGATCGCTGTTATAATTTTCATGTTGTAAGCCGCCCTGAGCCCGTTCACAGGGAAGGTGGGAGTGACAGAAATTAAATTACTTAAATAAATAATAAATATAAACGATCTGGGTGTATTGGGTAGGGTCCCAACTAAATGGTTTTGGCAGTGCAACAGGGGTTTTTCTGCCTTCATCTCTGCTCCTGCAGAAGCCCACTGATCTCTCTGAGATAGGGGACCCTCAGAAACACAGGGGGACAAATCGGGGGTCTGCAATGGGTGTGTATGTGGGGGGGTGGGGGAACTGACAAAACTATCTCCCACCTTCCATTAACAGTTTGGTTCCAGCCCAGTATTGCCAGAAGCCTAGAGAGTCTACTAAGTACAGAATACTCCTCCCTACCTAGTGAAAAGAAGCAAAAATACTTCCCAATAGGGAAGGGAAATCCCACTCATTGAAAATACCGCTCAGGTTTTACTTTAAATCTGCGGCCCACCCAGTCAAGAACCAGGAGAGTCACCAGTTCAACCTGCAATGATTAAAAGACCATCACTTCCTGGTCAGAGGAGCCACGGCTCTCCCCACCCAGTCTTGGAGACAAGAAGGAAGTTGGGATCTTCCATACGGCTGCCACGTGCTTCACTGGTGGCCCAAGCACCTTGGAAGTACAACAGGGCAAATGCCAGGCTCCCTCAACTTGGAGCGGGGGGGGGAGGGGGGAGAGACGGGATCACTGCAGGAATCCCACCGTGCTTCACAGGTGCTCAAAGCACCTTGGAAATAGTCTGGACAATTCTCTGCCCCCAATTTCCAGTTTGGGAAGACGGCTGGAGCGTTCCCCTGCTGCACCTCGGAGACACCTTTAGCACCTCAAAACCAGAGCTGACAGAGAAGTCTCAGTCCTCCTCTGGAGCCGAGGGCAGCAGCGCAGCGTGTCCCCTGAACCTGCACCACGTGCCCAGGGCACTCTCAGCAGTTCCAAAACCAAACGTAAAATTGCAAAAACAGCAAAGGACAGCGGAGTAAGAGAGCTGCTGTAACCGAATATGTTTTAAGTCCGAAAATGGGCTGCATCCCAGAGAGTCCCAAATCATATAAAAGTGCCACCAGTAAGAATTAACAACTGAAACTCTATTGAAAACAATACAGCACTGTACTCATATACAACACCAGTATCAATGAACTCACAAAAACTGCAAGATTCCAGTTGCCAACTGACCAAATAGGATGCAGTTAAACAATCAAACTAACCAATGGCTGAGACAGCCTATACACTTGGGAACAATAACATTCAAAATTACAATTACAACAACAATGCAGAATAATTACATTCAGAAATAACAGTAAGAATGAGGAGTGTTCCTTATCTATTATTTCCTAATTTCTTGTAGCTTATTATCCCGGACGGGAGACCAGGAGATTATCACCAGGGTTACTCCTGTGGGAGGCTTGAAAAGTTTTTCTCATTGTTTCATTCAATATAAGAATCATTTTCACTGTAATGGGTGAATAGGATGTCTCCGCCATTGGTTAGTTGGATTGTTTAACTACATCCTATTTGGTCAGTTGGCAACTGGAATCTTGCCATTTCTGAGACTTCATTGATACTGGTGTTGTATTTGACTACAGTGTTGTATTGTTTTCAATAGAGTTTTGGTTGTTAATTCTTAGTGGTGGCACTTTTAGATGATTTGGGAGTCTCTGGGATGCAGACCATTTTCGGAGTTAAACATATTTGGTTACAGCAACGAAAACCAAACGTGGCATCTGATGCTGAAACCCACCCCGCTGTCACTGGGTGGGGGGCACAGCCCGAGAAGCCCACATACTCTGGCTGACTACTATTGGCAGCCAAAATCTGTGAATCCCTGAAAGCGGGTTGCCCTCAGGATAGTTGGAGAGACCAAAAGCGTTACCCTTTCACTGCATCTTCACTTCGTCCACCCCTCCTAGGAGCTCAGGGTAGCAAATCGAGTTCTTTCATCCTCTCGGCACTCTGAAGAGAGGGGAGGCGCTTGTAAAGAGGAATCTCAAAATGCCTACTATTCAATTTAAGCTATTTTGTGTGGGGCCAGGATAATTCCTACTGTTTTATACGCCGTGCCAGTATAGTTTGGAACAGTTCTGATAAGTCCACAAAATTCACTAGCCTACGCAAATTTGTATTAGCCTATTTTCCCAGAGGTATGATTGTTATCTTTAGGCAAAATAATAATAATAAAAATTTAAAAAACTAATTTGGCCATAAAGCGCCTTATTGGCCACAGTCAACTGAGAGAATAATTTACAAGCTCGTTCTAGCGAAAGCAAACTTTCACAGTCCCGAGGCTTAGCCCTGAGCGTGGGAGCTCTGGAGTAGAGAACATTTTACATTACTAAAGGCCTGCGTGCCCTGGCCTGGATAGCTGAGGCGAGCCCGATCTTGTCAGATCTAGGAAGCGAAGCAGGGTTAGGCCTGACTAGTATTTGGGTGGGAGACCGCCAAGGGAGGCCAGGGTTGCTAGGCAAAGGCAGGCCATGGCAAACCACCTCTGATCATCTCTGGCCTCCAAAGACCTACGAGGTTGCCAGGATTTGGCTGAGGCTCGACAGCCAAAACGACAAAGGCCTGCGGGGTTCTACGGGTGTCGCACTGACCTCTTCGTGATGATGTTCATCTTCATGATGATCCTTGTGACTCCGTGCAGAAAAGATATCTTGCTTTTCCACGCTGATCTGCTTATGGGGGGCTTCCCGCTTTCTGGCATGGTGATGTCCATCTCCGCTGGCTGGACTGGGATCCTGATGCCCGTGAGCAGCCGCATGGTCGCTAGCACAGTCTTGAAGCTGCGGGTGCGAGGCGGACGCATGGTGCGCGTTGCCATGCTTGTGAACGCGATTGTGTTCGGACTGCTCGTTGGAGTCACGGTCCGGAGCAACGGCTTGTGTCGTGTCTATCAGCGCGTTGCCGCTCTTCTTCTTATTCGTAGGCTTCCTGGGCTTACACGGTTTTTTTTCAGTCTGTTCTTGAGTAGTGTTGGTCTCCGTGGAAGGCTCGTGACTCGGCTCCCCGTGGTCACTGGCCCTTACGGAATCGTTATGCAAATGGTGGCTGCCATTGTGACCAAGATGGCGGTGCGGGTGGTGGTGGTGGTGCCCGTGGTGCCTGAGGGTATGGTCATGAGCACGTTTGCCGTTAGATTTCAAAGACGACTCGGTGACCTCTTTTTCGGGGTCACACTTCTGGGATCTCCTGGCAGACCTGTCACTTACAGTCTGGTTTTCTGAACCTGAGTGACTATGAGAGTTAGGGTGGTTGTGGGAGTGCGAGTGCCTTCCTTCTTGCACCTCTATGACATCTAGATGAGACACGTAATCGTGGCCTACGTCCTCGTGGTTGATCTCCACGACTTTCACTTCCCCAAGGCCAAGGCTCGTCAGCAGCTTCTCCAGACCCCAAAAGGACAATTTCCCATTGTCGCTGTAGTGGTCAAAGAGTTTTTCAATGTAGTATTTCTGTGCGTCTTCGGCTTCCTTGTTTGATGTGGGTTCCGTCCTTCCGTTCTGGAGATACGTGGACTCTGAGATCTGATGGTCGTCATGATGGTGCTCGTGCCCGTCTTCGTGGCAGTGGTTGCATTGGTGGAAGACAAACGTCAGCAGGCAAATGAGGCAAAATTGCGTGTGCACGTGTACCTTCATTTCTGTTTCTGCAAGAAAAGGGAGGAAAAAATCATCTCAAGAGAGCCTCCAAATATTTCGGAACAGGCATTCATTTGGTCAGCTCCTTAACATTCAAGCAAGCAGCAACTTCCCTTATAAATCACTGATTATAAACCTTACCATAGAACATTAGGATAATTTCTTGTTGAGAAGATAACCATCCAATGATCAGTGCTTACTGTTAAGAAAACCATGGCACCTTGAAGACTAATGAATACAGTGCAACACAAGCGTCTGGGCTTTCGCTCACAAAAAACTTGTACCACGATATATTTTCTAGTCTTTAAAGTGTCACGAGTTATGTTTTGCGCATTACTTCAATGAATAACCACAGTGATTCCTTTGGACTTTATTGGCTAATTCCAAGGAACCAATTACAAGGAATAATGAAGCTGAGAATGAACGTTTTGGACTACAACCATCCAGACTCTTTTAACAATGGGAAAGGAACCGAGGCATAAAGTCTGTCTACGGAACACTGGCCAGCCACCAATTTCTTTGATGGTACCTATACAGATCCAAATAAAAGCCTTTTACAAGAAAGAAAGGGGGGGGGGAGAAATTCTATTTTATTTAATTAAAAGGTCTTATGATCAAAGAGGGTTTTTTCCTCTCCCTTGTAAAAGTAGGACGTAAAAGTGACTCATGGTTTCTTACCCAATGCCCATTTATTAGAACACCGCACAACACACAACGATTTCAATTTACTTAGAGTCAGAGTTATCCATCACCAGGATGGCCCAGGCTAGCCCAATCTCGTCAGATCTCAGAAGCGAAGCAGGGTCGGCCCCGGTTAGTATTTGGATGGGAGACCACCAGGGAACTTCAGGGTCGCTACACGGAGGAAGGCAATGGCCAACCGCCTCTGAACATCTCTTGTCTTGAAGAAGAAGAAGAGATTGGATTTATACTCCGCCCTTCACTACCCAAAGGGGTCTCAGAGCGGCTTACAAACTCCTTCCCCTTCCCCTCCCCACAACAGACACCCTGTGAGGGAGGTGGGGCTGAGAGAGCTCTGATAGAAACTGCTTTTTCAAGAACAGCTGTGCCAGAACTGTGGCTCACCCAAGGTCATCCAGCCAGGTGCAAGTGGAGGAGTGGGGAATCAAACCCGGTTCTCCCAGATTAGAGTCCGTGCACTTAACCACGACACCAAACTGGCTCTTGAAGACCCCACGGGGTCGCAGAAACCAGCTGTGACCTGATGGCACTTAATTACTGCCCTGTCCTGGACGGCCCAGGCTGGCCCAATCTCATCGGAAGCTAAGCAGGGTCGGCCCGGGCTAGTATTTGGGCGGGAGACCACCAAGGAAGTCCAGGGTTACTAAACAGAGGCAGGCAATGGCAAACCGCCTCTGAATGTCTCTTGTCTTGGAAATCCCACGGGGTCGCCGTAAGTCAGTTATGACTTGACGGTAAAGAAGTAGGGGGAAAAAAGAAAGAAATAAGAGTCAGGCTTGCCACAAATCTCACAGACACAAAGAAGGATATGATAAACACAAACCACAGGCATCCATACTCACTGCAGAAAGCGCGAACGCTGAACAGAATCAGCCTTCGGAGCCTTTCTTCTTCCACTCACGGCTTTACCTGCTCAGTTTTTATAAACGCGGAATGACGTTCCACTAACCTCGTTGAGGTTACATACTGCCAACATGTCAAAAGCTGGAAGGGATTCAAGGGAGGAAGTCTGTGCCGCTTACAAAGGGGTTCTGTTCATTCGTGGGCCTTCGTAAAGCCACCATGTACCCTTACATCGCCGACAGACCTCCAGAACAAGTACCTAATTATTTATGAACATATCGCCTGCCTTGTGGTCTTAGACACAATGCAATTTTAAAAAACAAACCAACAAAAATTCCTCATGGAGGAAAGAACGGGCACAACAGTTGAATGACCCCAGAAGTTAGGCCACAAGGAAATTCCAGGAACTCGTGAGATACGGATGCAACCTCAAAGATATTCAACTGTTTGTTCATTTACCACATACCCTCCAAGGAACTCTGAACAGCGAACACACGTGAAACAGCCTTCTACTGAATTGGACCCTGGGTCCATCAAAGTCAGTACTGTCTACTCAGACGGGCAGCAGCTCTCTGGGGGTCTCAGGCAGAGGTCTTTCACATCCCCACCTGCCTAGTCCTTTCAACTGGAGACTGAACCTGGGACTTTCTGCATGCCAAACAGATGCTCTGCCCCTGGGCCACAGCCCCTCCGTGTTCTTGCTCCAAAACTGGAATTCAGCTGAAGGCAGTAATCAGTCAAAACCCGCCTAGTGAGGCTTTGAGCCTGCAATCTTCTTGCCCAAGCCCACTTTCTCAGGCCTCCATCATACTAACTCTCATCACGCTTGATAAGTTTGTACATTGCCTTGAATGCACTTCCTGCACCCAAAGGCACCATACTAGGGATGTGCCTTCAATTCATCTGAACCGAACACACCCCCCCCGAAAATGGCCCATTCGGGCCCCTTTCGGTCTGCTGCGGGCCGAGTCAGATTCTCTGATCTGAATCGACTTGTCGCCAAATCTCGGCAGCAATTCGACCAAGTCAATGGTGAAAACATAGGGTATATTCTGGGGGCTTGAGGGGAGGGGGTTTGAGGGAGAGGCTCCAAACTTGCAGGGTAGCTGCTGGAGCCTCTCCCCGAGATACCCACCATGTTTCAAGAACATTGGACCAGAGGGTCCAATTCTATGAGCCTCCAAACAGGTTGCACCCATCCCCTCCATTGTTTTCTATTCCCACCATAGAAAACAATGGAGGGGATGGGGGCAACCCTCCAACCCCCTCCCCTCCAACCCCCAGAATATACCCTATGTTTTCACTATTGACTTCAATGGCCCCAATGGCCCATAGGATATAGTGGGGCCAAAATTTACATTCGGCTGGCCAAAAGACTTAGGAATCCACTTGTACTGCTGAAATTGACATGCCGGAGTCTTTCTGCCGGCGGAAATTGATTCTGCCTCAATTCCGCCGAATCCAAATTGGGCCGAATTTTTTTTTGCACACCCGTAAACCATACCGATCTCATGCATGCTTCTGTGTGCGCGTAAAATTCATCACACCCATTCCTTAACCCAATGACCCAATCCAACAGATCTATACAAGCTTGGAGCTCTGATGCATGTAGAACATTTCCCCTACCCTTGAGGGCTGCCCCACTCATTCTGACGAGGAAGCAGAACCGCATGCACATTCCTCTGAAGAACGGGGGAAGGTGCGTATGCTAGAGCTGCGTACGCACACAGTATCGAGAGCATGCGAAACTCTGGACTGAGGCACAGACTGCAAAGCCTTCACTGAGAACAGGGCCATGACTGGCTACTAGCCTGGGTAACTAAAGGGAACCTCCACACCCAGAGGCAGCAAGAACTCTGAAACCCAGTGCTGGGAAGCACCACCAGGGAAAAACCTTGACCTCTGTGCCCTCTTCGTTGGCCCTCTACATACCAAGCAGATGCTCTGCCCTCTGGGGCACCGGGTTGGCCGCCGTGTGAGATAGGATGCCGGACTCGGGTGTTCCACTAGTGTAACCCAGCCAGTTTGGTGTAGTGGTTAAGTGTGTGGACTCTAATCCGGGAGAACCGGGTTTGATTCCCCACTCCTCCACTCGCACCTGCTGGATGACCTTGGGCAAGCCATAGTTCTGTCAGAGCTGTTCTCTCATAGACAGTTCTGGAAAGAGCTCTCTCAGCCCCACCTACCACACAGGGTGTCTGTTGTGGGGAGGGGGAGGGAAAGGAGTGTGTAAGCTGCTCTGAGACTCCGAGTGAAGGGCGGAGCACAAATCCAATCTCCTCCTGTTCTTCTTTTGCAAGAGCTGCTTGAGCTCCCATAAATATCACACACATTAAGCTTCTGCAGATATCTCCAGAACAGATCAAAAACCTCTGAAATGCTTGGGAAGACTTTATTCATACTTGACTTGGTTATGCTGCCTCACTTCCCCATGCAGGGCTTGACCTGCTTAGTGTTAAGGGACTATCGAGACAGCAATATGAAGCTGCAGAGCACAGGATCAAACACTCAGGTTCAAAATTCTCAACTCTCATCTTGCCACATGCTTCTCTCAGCAAAGCAAAGACAGGTGATGAGACAGGAATCTAAAACCCCGGGCCTTACTTTTACTCAGGGGTCATTTCCTGCAGGAGCGCACAGGAGCGGAGCTCCGGCAGTAAGGAGCCCAGGGGGCGGGCAGATGCAACAAGCCCCGCCCCCTGCTCCCAGCAGCCCTCATTCAGAGCAAGAAGCAGCCAGGTAAGTTGCAGAACCCCCCCCCCCAAAAAAAATACAGTCCAGTGGCACCTTTAAGGCCACGTTTTATTCAGGTACAAGCTCTCCCTCCTCTGCGAGATCTGCACGTCCCCCCCCCCCAATAGCTAGCAATCCAAAACAGTCCAGTGGAGCCTGAGCGGTGGATGTTGCCTTCTGACACACTTCCGGTGATGTCAGGGGTGTGTGGCATATGCAAATGAGTTATGCTAATGAGCTCCTGCACCTCTTTGTCTACGAAATGACCCCTGCTTTTACTAGACTTGCCAGGCCTCTGTTGCCTCTTCCGCTTAGAGCGGCTGCAGGAGAAAAATAACTGAAAAGTGGTGTCATCAGTGACATCATTACGCCACAAAGAGATTGGATCTATACCCCACCCTTCACTTCCCAAGGGAGTCTCAGAGCGGCTTCCAAACTCCTTTCCCTGCCCCTCCCCACAACAGACACCCTGCGAGGTAGGCAAGGCTGAGAGAGCTCTGAGAGAGACTGCTCTTTTTCCAGAACAGCTCGTCAGAACTATGGTTTGCCCAAGGTCATCCAGCCAGGTGCGAGTGGAGGAGTGGGGAATCAAACCCGGGTGGTTGTCCCAGATTAGAGTCCGCGCACTTAACCACGGCACCAAACTGGCTCTCTAGGAATTGCTGGAAACCAAAGAGATGTCAGTGATGTCGTGCCCACCCCATATCCCTGCCTGCCCACCCCCAGCCCTCCTGCTGGTTGCCAGCCTAACTCCTTACCCATCCCTGCCTTGATGGTGTGTGCCTCCCAGCTGTAAGGCGCTCACTGCAAGGCAAGGATCATCAGTTGTGACAGCAAGGAAAGTGAAATAACTGCTGCAGGAAGTGGTGGCGGCTACAAGCATAGAAAACCTCAAGAGGAGACTGGATCAACATATGGAGCAGAGGTCCGTCAGTGGCTGTGAGCCACAAGGTACAGATGGAGCACTCTGTCTCGGGCAGTGATGTTCTGTCTTGGGGGGGCACAGTGGGAGGACGTCTGGAGTTCTGGCCCTGCTGGTGGACCTCCTGATGGCCCCTGGGTTTGGGCCACTGTGTAACATAGAGCATTTGGCTGGATGGGCCATTGGCCTGATCCAACATGGCTTCTTTTACGTTCTTATGATGAAGGAATGAAACTAAGCCAATGGATGAAATAAGAAACGGCAAAGGTTCTCCCATGACAGCCTGTGGCGTGGCCAAGCAGTATGAATGCAACTCAGATTTACACTACCTTTGAGAGACACAATTAAGGTACCCTTTACAGAGAAGCCATTTTGGCTATTACCAAAGTCTTGCCTGTTAGAAGCAGAGCTTTCTCCCTCTTCCTACACGGATGAACTCTCTCACAAAGCATAGAAGTTCAAAGTAGCCCATGCGCTCTGCCTGGACAATGTTCCTTCCACACATTTCACCTCTGATCCTAACCCTTCCTGCTGGCTCATGATCGGTTTTCATGTGACTACCACATACAGCAGAACTGAACTGTACTTGGAAAATGTAGTCATGCATCTCTAATTTTAGACTGTACCTTTTCTTGACGAGACATTTTGTTTTAGACGTGCCACTTGTTGATCGTTCCCGTCTGCTGAATTCTCTCTACTGCCAGTCTGCATGCATGGCTATTTTCTTTTTTAAAGGCCAAAATGTAAAAGTCTTCAAAAATATATGTACTAATACAAATGCCCTAGTAATATTAATCTTCCCTGACCTGGATAGCCCAGACTAACAGGTATCTCAAGCGATATCTTAAAAAGTACACATGAACACAAAAGCGTATCCTCAGAAAAAAACCTCTGTTGGCCTTAAAGCTGCCGCTGGACTCAAACTTTGTTCCACGAGAAAAGAGTTAGTTACAAGCTACTAAGAAATACTTTTTCTTTATCTTGGGGAGAGCCTGTAAGAAAGTAGCTTACTGCTGAGAAAAACTGTCCAACTTATTATTAGGGCTCTTATTGAATAATCTCTAATATGAATACTGGCCCAGTGGTAGATAACACATTGTTGGAATGGTGGCTCTTCTCTTCTTATAATCTCCTTTGCTTTGGACAGCCTCAATTTGAAACTTTTGTTCAGAATTGTGTTTGTGGACGGTGCTCAGGCCTGCTTCAGAAATGATACCGCCTTCTTTCGAATCCAGATCCAATCCTGGTAGCAAGAGATAAGACTTGGTCACATATGATAGTACTGCATTGATCTAGCTCCGCGGTTCCCAAACATTTTGGGGGTACGGCCCGCTTGGTTCCATAAACACATCCCCAGGACCACCTACCCTACCCCTATAAAAAGCATTATTCAGAAACAGCGGTTTGTATGACCCACTAAGGAAGATAACAACAATAAAATTCAAAACACCAGCAATTAATTGCACATTTATTTGAAATTCAATTAACACATTTTAGCTTATATAACAAAATTGATGAACATGATCCACTCCCATCTCGGTGGCCATGATTCCATCACCAGAACTATAGTCCAAGCAACGTCACAGTATCCCTTGGACGGGAAAACCTCAGAACCTTGGAAGGATCACCGCACTGTCAAAACGGAGTTGCACTCTGACTGATCACATGTGCATGCGCAAAAATAAAATTTAAAAATGCTGCCTGATCGCCCGCTCCATGGTTACCGCACAGCAAGTGTGATCGCTCAACCACGGAGTGAGTGTGCAGTGCAGCAGGTTGCAGGTGGGATGTCTAGATGAAATTCTCCGGCATAATTGGATTCAGTTAAAATAAGAGTGCAGCCACTTCTTGCTTGGCCCATCGTCTGACTGCACCCCTAGTTAGTAGCAATTATTACAGCCAGTGTTCCCTCTAAGCTGAGTTAGTGTGAGCCAGCTCACAATTTTTTAGCCTCCAGCTCACAGATTTCTGTCTTAACTAAGGAAGGATGGCTCCAGAGCAAACTAGTTTATGCAGTAGCCAAATCTCTCACTCACAACTTTAAGTCCAGTAGCTCAGAAAGTAGAATTTTTGCTCACAAAACTCCACAGCTTAGAGGGAGCATTGGTCACAGCTTAAACAGTATGGGTATTTAAAATGGGATTTGTCATAGTGATCACTTCTTTGAAGTAGTCAGTTGGAAATATGTCCTCTTTTTTGCTTTCCAAAATATGGTTGCCCTACTGTTTGCCCCTCAATTGCCGTAGTTATGAAGCCAAATCTGATTTTTAGCTGTTTCCGGAAAGAGCTATTCAAAGAGAGCGGGAACTTGAAGCGGCAGCCAATTGAGACTCCAAAGTGCTCTCAAGAGATACGATGAGAGGAGGACTTCCAGGAAGAGTGTTGACCCCACACACACACTGAAATTCAACCCTGGTGAAAATATGCCCCAGCACTGCTTTCCAAGTGCTGTAATTTGGACGGGAAAAACAGCCAAGACAAGTACCACAACTTGTGAGTATTTAACAAGGATGGTTCCTTTGCTTTAAGTCTGATGAGGGATATATACCCTCTTGATACAGACATCTTTAAGGTTCAGGGAAGCTTTTCTCAGACCATAAAAATGAATCACAGAAACTCAGTAAGTTCCCACGGATCAGGAGGGGCCGTGGCTCAGTGGAAGAGCATCTGCTTGTCATGCAGAAAGTCCGAGGTTGCCTTCTCTGTGTTTCCAGTTAACAGGAGACACCTCTGCCTGAGACCTCAGAGAGCCACTGCCAGTCTGAGTAGACAGTACTGACCCTGATGGACTAAGGGTCTGATTTCTGTATAAGGTAGATTCATGTATTCATATGAGTTCATGGAAGCTTGCAAGCAGTGAGTTATATAGGTATGCGAATTCAGAGCCTTCCTATCAAAGACAAGGCATTCTGAATAATCAGTTCCAAATAGCACTTGGTCTTTGGGGGAAATTATTTTCAATTAATTCTCAAGACAGTTCATAAGAACATGAGAAGCTATGCTGGATCAAGCCAATGGCCCATCTGGTCCAACGCAGTGGCCAAAACCCAGGTGCCATCAGGAGGTCCACCAGTGGGGCCAGAACTCCAGGAGCCCTCCCCACTGTTGCTCCCAAGCACAAAGAATAGAGCATCACTTCCCCAGACAGAGTGTTCCATCTGTACCTTGGGGCTAATAGCCACTGATGGACCTCTGCTCCATATGTTTATTGAATCCCCTCAGAGGAATGTAAGAGAAGCCATGTTGGATCAGGCCAATGGCCCATCCAGTTCAACGCTCTGTGTCACACAGTGGCCAAAACCCAGGTGCCATCAGTAGAGGTCCACCTGAGGCGACAGAACTCCAGAAGCCCTTCCACTGTTGCCCCCCCACACCAAGAATACAGAACATCACTGTCCCCATACAGAGTGTTCCATCTATAAAGGTAAAGGTAAAGGTTCCCTTGCTTGAAAGCCAGTCAAATCCGACTCTAGGGTTGCAGTGCTCATCTCCGTTTCCAAGCCGAAGAGTCAGCGCTGTCCAAAGACATTTCCGTGGTCATGTGGCCGGCATGACTAAACACCAAGGCACACAGAACGCTGTTACCTTCCCACCGAAGTGGTACCTATTTATCTACTTGCAATTTCTTGCTTTCGAACTGCTAGGTTGGCAGGAGCTGGAACTAGAGACGGGAGCTCACTCCGTCATGCGGCAACTCGGGTCTCGAAATGCTAAACTACTGACCTTCCACAGCCTGCAGTTCAGCGTCTTAACCACTTGACCCACTGCAGGTTCTTGGTGGAGTCAACTCTAATAGTTCTTGCCCAGGGAAGAGGTTTTTACCATGAAAGAAGTGTATGCGATATAACGTTTTTGGTTTAATGTGGAAGAAGAAGGAAGAGGAGGAGATTGAATTTATACTCTGCCCTTCACTCAGTCTCAGAGTGGCTTACAATACAAACTCCTTACCTTTCCCCTCCCCACAACAGACACCCTGTGAGGTAGGTGGGGCTGAGAGAGCTCTTTCCAGAACTATCCTTGAGGGAACAGCTCTGACAGAACTATGGCTTGCCCAAGGCCATCCAGCAGCTGCAAGTGGAGAAGTGGGGAATCAAACCTGGTTCTCCCAGATTAGAGTCCACACACTTAACCACTACATCAAATGGGGCCATTTAAAATCATGACCTCAAACACCCACAACCACTTGAAGTTCGCTTTCACAAGGATATATGCACATACCACCACCACCCCCAGCAGATTTGCCTGCTATGTATTCTGCACGCATACACTTTCAAAGGCTTTCAAAGGGAAACAAAGAGAGCTAAGACAACACAAAAGGCTTACAAAATCATGAACGGGGGAAATGGAGAGAAAGTGTTTATCATATAAGAACTCAGAGTCAACCAATGAAGTCGAGCGGCAGCAGATGTGGGACAGACAGCACCTTCTTCAGACAGCACCGAAGTGACCCAAATTCACTATCACAAGCTTAAACAGTTGTTTTTTTAAAGAGTTACAGGATTTCAATGGAAAACAGATTTTTTTTTTACTCTTATTGCCCATAATAAAGAATCATGGAACCTCCATGTTCCAAAGCAATATACCAGACACTGGGCACCCCAGAACAGCAGCCATCAGAAGCTGCTGATGAGCTTCTCAGATGCATCCAGCACACCATTCTTGCAGACGGTGCAGGACTGAACAAACCTTTTGGTGTGATACAGCAAGGTGGTTTGTAATGTTACGGGATGGAGAATGACCAATCTCTGACAGCCCTCCGTGTGGGAAGAAACTTCTACTGTGTAATTAGACCTGCCTGTTTTTACGTGCCTCCGCAAAACCCATTTTGCCCAAACCGAAATGGCTCTTTCCTAATGTATCATTTGCATTTCTGAACACTCCAGTTTCTGCTTCGGTCTGCCGACCTCAACAATCCACGGCAACAAAGCCGTCCGTCTGTATTAGCCTTGCCTCTTCAGAAGAACTGATTTCACGTTGTCATGGCTGCTATCTTTCTGCCACAGAAGCGTGGAGGTATCTCCTCTATCTCCCAACCGTGGGTGTGCATTCTTTCCCCTGGAGAGCTCTAATATGCATGGCATTGTTTTCCCTGCTCCCAGGATCAAAGCTGACGATACTCCTTTGCACTCCCGTGTCTGTCAGTTTCTGCCGCGCTGACAGAACTCCTTCAGCCCTGTCTTTCCTTTGCCCAAAAGAAACTCACTAAGGGAGCGCTCAGCCAACAGGTTCAAAGTGGTTTCTGAATTTAAGGCCGTTTTTAGAAAGTAAAATATATATTTCTCCGCCCCCCCCCCCAAAAAAAGAGAAATCAGATATGCACACTCATAACAGAAGGAAGGAACAAGGAGTTTTTCGAGATGGCTGTCTTCACTTTTATATGAAAGACATACGGTGCATTAATGAGTCTGCCTACTCTAAAAACAGCGCTGGGGAGCCGGGCGACCGACTGCCTACGACTTGAAAATATCTGATGTAGTCAAATATGGCACTGAGCCAAGACGCTGCCCTTGTGTAGGTGGCGGCTTACCTGTTCTGCAACATATTAGTGACACCTGACAGTCAACACAGGGAAGAAGGCCGCTCGCTCGCTCGAAGACCTGCCACCATATTTATTTCATTTGTTTAATTCATTTGTGCCCCCGCCTTTCTCCCCATTGGGGGACCCAAAGCAGTTTACATTGTTCTCCTCTCCTCTGCTTGACCCTTTATTTATTATTTGTATTTATACCCCACCTTGCCTGACAAGCAGGCTCAAGGCGGCTAACAAGATTAAATAACATAACAAAGAATTAAAACAATTAATAAATACAATATCAGTTAAAACCAGTGAACAACAACAATTACAAACCCACTATGGCGGTAATCCAATCCAATCCCGAAATAGGGGTAGTAATCAGCGGGGACTCTAGCCAGGAGATGGTCTAAGTTCGGCCAGAAGATGTTCCAGGGCACACCCCTCAGTGGCGGCCCCTAATCGAACGCCTGGCGGAAGAGCTCCATTTTACAGGCCCTGCGGAACACACATCCTCACAACAATCCAGCGAGGCAGGTCAGGCTGAGAGAGCGTGGCTGGCCCAAGTTCACTCAGCGAGCTTCCGCGGCTGGCACAAGGAGGGATTCGAACCTGGGTGTTCCAGATACTAGTCCGACACTCTCCACCACATTTACCACACTGGCTCTCTCGGATACCGTGCAGGAGGAGGGGAGGGACTGCTTCTGCCCTGCACTGTGCCCAGATCCACATTTAAAACTGATCTTTGCTCGCTATTGTTGTTTGGTAACAATACTGAAATTCCTTTTAAACAAAAGTCGCAACCGCTGGCAGGATGCACGGGGTTCCAGGATAAAAGCCAAGGGCGGCCGCTCCTTGTCTCGATGACCTTTTTAGCCTCAACATTCACAAACCATTGTGAGCCAATCGATAAAATGAAATCATTACAAAGGTTTAGGATTTCACTGTTTCACCGGAATGGCTAAGTAATTTAAAAGTACATAAGAAGAGCCCTGCTGGATCAGATCAATGGTCCATCTAGTCTAGCATCCTGTCTCACACAGTGGCCAAACAGTTCCTCTGGAGGGCCAACAACAGGGCATAGAAGCCGAGGCCTTCCTAAGAACATCAGAAGAGCCCTGTTGGATCAGACCAATCGCCCATCTAGTCCAGCATCCTGTCTCACACAGCGGCCAATCAGTTCCTCTTGACAGCCAACAAACAGGGCATAGAAGAAGAAGAAGAGGAGAATGGATTTATACCCCGCACCCTTCACTTGGAGTCTCAGAGCGGCTTACAAACTCCTTTCCCTTCAAATCAAACCCGGTTCTCCCAGATTAGAGTCCGCACACTTAACCACTACACCAAACTGGCCAAGGCCTTCCCCTGATAAGAACATCAGAAGAGCCCTGCTGGATCAGACCAGAGGTCCATCTTGCCCAGCATCCTGTCTCACACAGCAGCCAACCAGTTCCTCTGGAGGGCAAAATAAACAGGGCACAGAGGCCGAGGCCTTCCCCCGTTGCTGCCTCCTGGCTCTGGGGTTCAGAGGATTAGTACCTCTGAATGCGGAGGGTCCCCTCAGTCACCATGGCTCGTAGCCATTGATGGTCTTCTCCACCACAAATCTTTTTAAACTTGGATTTTCTAACCAGCACCAGCCACTCTGACTCTCGTTTTGCTAAATTAACTTTTAAAAAAACTTGGTAACAACCAGTGGTGAAGACAACCAGCTCTGAAACAAGCACGTTCTTAAACCATTTACAATTCAGAGACTGTTTTTTAAACTTTAATAATTTTACTAATCTGCAGATGTGAAGCCTTTAATCAGTCTACTATGCAGGCACAAAGGATCCTTTGCGGCAAGCATTTCTATGTGTTGAAATTGGCTGTGAAGATCCAACTTGGGTCAAAAGACAGTCTAGAAACTTTAAGATAATTTACTTATATTAGCCACAGATAAGACTGGGTCTTGACCATCCTGTGAAAAGCAACGGATAGATACATAAACCATCTCCACATAGCTTTAAAAAAAATCTTAATGAGCCACAATGTCAACTCCACTAATGCATCTTGCCAATTAAAACTGCAGTTCAAGGGAGACTGGGGGTGTATTTGTTCTTCTTTTACAAGGGCACCATTTGTTTTGACCCTATCGCGCTGTCTTGGCCTGGCTACCGAAGCAATTACATTTTCTAAAAAGTCCTTCTGCAAGACACAGCCAAGCTCACAAGCTTTGAAGAATCTTATCAGGTAAGAAGCCAAAAAGAACCATGAAAACACGCTGGAGAAATCATCTGAGGAAGCACTAAACAAGAATAATGTAATGGTATGTGGGGGGACAACATCTGAAAATTGTCCTTTCAAAATAGGTTAGGTTTGTCCCCCAGTAGAAAAGAAGTATCTCTTAACACTGGCTGGACCTGGTTTTCTTTTCACTGCAAGTTTATGGATACAGCTCATCTGAGAGGATTAAATCCTAGTAAACAAAGTGTTCCTTGCTTCTGAGTAGACGTGCATCCAATTGCAATGGAAATGCAAGAGTACACCAGACAA
Source organism: Gekko japonicus (assembly GCF_001447785.1). Classification (NCBI taxonomy): domain Eukaryota; kingdom Metazoa; phylum Chordata; class Lepidosauria; order Squamata; family Gekkonidae; genus Gekko; species Gekko japonicus. The sequence goes on from NW_015162041.1 coordinate 182,454, forward strand.
CACTGGTGGACTTCCTGATGGCACCTGGTTTTCGGCTACGGTGTGACACACAGTGTTGGACTGGATGGGCCATCAGCCTGATCCAAAATGGCTTCTCTGATGTTCTAACTCCATTTTCCTGGGTGGAAAGTACTGCCAAGGCAAGAGACAGAGGCAGTTTGCCATTGCTGGCCTCTGTGTAGCTAGTGAATCAATGGGAGGCAAGAACTGAATGTGGGCCTTCTCAATTTCTGACTCAGTCTCTTCACCACTATGTTATACCACCTCTCACTTGGGAATAAGCCCTGTTGAACTCTGAAGCACCCATCCCTGGTAAACCTAACAGCCAACATAGTGTACTGCCGAACAACAAACACTGCGTACAAGGGTTCTATAAACTGTATTAAAACAATAAGTATAGTTTATATCAAAGTTTATAATGTTCAAAATCTTATGGATTGTATCAAACAATACCAATAAAAATTACAATTATTTCCCAAAAACAATGTTGTTACAAATTCAGTGCTCGAGTTCCAATAAGACTACTTATCAATCCCATGTAGGAAGAAGTAGACTCAATTGTCCATAACAAAAAGTTGACACTCAGCTTCAAAAGTTGTATCCCAGCTTGGCATAGGACTAGACAGCTCAATAGTCATTCCCCTCAAAGGTAGTGGAATTCCTAGGTTAGTTTCTCACTTCTGTTCTTCATCAGAGAAACATCTCACATAAGCACAAGCCGTCTGAATCCAAAGCACGACTCTGGCTATCATAATCTTAAACCAGTCCCAGTTTACCGAGGAGCCCGATGCTTCAAACTCGGAAGGGTCGGAACAAAAGCTCTCGGACTCCTCGTAAACTGGGATACTGAGTCTACTTATTCCTGTATGGGATTGATAGGTAACCGTATTAAAACTCGAACAATGAAATTATACAGAAAAATTTAACAAAATTGTTTTTGGAAAATAAGTGTAATTTTTACTGGTATGGTTTGATACAATCAGTAAGATCTTGAGCATTATAAACGTTGATATAAACTTTACTTATTGTCGTAATACAGTTGACAGAACTCTTGTACGCAGAGTGTGTTTGTTGCTTGGTGCTTTGTACACTGTGTCCCCTGGTGATTGTAACATAGGGTAGTGATTAGAATGCTGGACTAGGATCCAAGAGACCCAGGTTCGAACCTCCTCTCTGCCACCGAAGCTGGCTGCGTGGACCTTGGGCCAGTCACACACTCTAGGCTAGCTTACCTCACAGGGTTGTTGTGAGGATAAAAATGGAGGAGAGGGGAAGGATGTAAGCTATTTGGGGTCCCCGTTGGGCAGAAAACAATTAGGGCATAAATGAACTAAATAAAAGACTTGCACACTTTGAAGCTGTGTACACCCTTTTCAGGTCCCATGAGTGAATCAAACATATGTAATTCTTAACACCCCGAAACCATAACACAGGGGAGCCGGGGAGCCCACCAACACCTTTCCCTGATTAATTTATGTCAGGGTTGCTATGTCATAATTATCTCAGAGTCACCTCAACATCCACCGCATTAACAAGAGCCCAATGTAAGAAATGTAGCCCCATACATACTTGATGACTGAAAACTACCCACCCACACCCCGTGATGTTCATGGCAACGCACCGCTAGCTTTACAATGGTTGCTTAAGATTTAGAAGACACTACTTTTTTGTTTAGAATCAAAAGGCACCAGCTGGGAGATAAGACAAAAAAGAAACCCTAAGAAATCATGAGTGGAGAGGAGGATAGAAACAAATGCCTGTCCAAACTATTTTATAGTCACTTGGAGCAAATAAACAAAAGTGACCAAACAGGACAAAAAGGTAAAATCTGTATCATGTGGTTGTGCCTGAATAGGGAAGATAATGTGTTCGTTGTTAGTACCTAACAAACAGTTGTGCCTGAATAGGGAAGATAATGTGTTATTCTATTTGCTTCTTTAAAGCCTGTATCTGCCTTTCCAAAGCTCAAAGTAATATAAGACGATTGTTAAAAATAATCTAATATAGAGCCAGATATTCATTTATTTTATATTCCACCTTTCTCCTCAGTGGAGACCCAAGGTGGCTGGCATCATCCCCCTTGCCTCCATTTTATCCTCACAACAACCCTGTGAGGTAGGTTAGGCTGGGAATGTGTGAGAGGCTGGAGTCACCCAGTGAGCTTCAACGGCCAAATGGGGATTTGAACGTGGTTCTCCCAGATCCTAGTCTGACAATAACCACTCTACCACACTGGAATGCAAGGTGAGCCATTTTTGCCTGGCTTTCCCACAGGGGCATTGTGTCTCAAAGCATGCACCGTGAAAATAAACTTGCACTACCATGTGTGTCCATTTATCTTACAGTTGTCTTTCTGTATATAGTGAAATTAGGGTTCTGCAGCCATTCTAAATTGTGGAAAGGAGAGGAGGGCAGGGTTCAGCTGGCATGAGAAATTGTATGGAATTGTTCCTTTTCCCTTTCCTTTTTAATGAAGTGACACTCTTCATTGTCAGCCGAAAAGTGAAGAGAAGACGCATTTCAAAGAGCTAACAAATGGAGTAGAAACAGCAAAAGAAGTATCTACTCCACAAATTAATTAAAGGCCCTGATACCCAGCTTGGTGTGCTGGTTAAGAACAGCTGACTCTAATCTTGAGAACCAGGTTTGATTCCCCACTCCTCCTCCACATGAACCAAGCTGGGTGAACTGGGGCCAGTTACAGTTCTCTCGGAACTCTCTCAACCCCACCTATCTATAGAGAGGAAGGGAAGGTGATTGTAAGCTGCTCCAAGACTCCTTTGGGTAGTGAAGAGTGGGGTATAACCCCCCCAAAAAAAACAGCAAACTGTCACAACTCACAAACACAATAAAAGGACATAAGAGAAGCCAATGTTGGATCAGGCCAATGGCCCATCCAGTCCAACACTCTGTGCCACACAGTGGCCAAAAATACCAGGTGCCATCAGGAGGTCCAGCAGTGGGGCCAGGACACTAGAAGCCCCCCCACTGTTGTCGCCCCCCCCCCACAGGCACCAAGAATACAGAGCATCGCTTGCCCCAGACTGAGAGTTCCTATCTATACCTTGTGGCTAATGGCCACTGATGGACCTTTGCTCCGTATGCTTATCTAATTCCCTCTTGAAGCCGTCCATGCTTGTAGCCGCCACCCCCGCTGTGGCAGTGAATTCCACGTGTTAACCACTCTTTGAGTGAAGAAGGACTTATTTTTATCCGTTCTAACCTGACTGCTCAGCAATTTCATTGAGTGCCCACGAGTTCTTCTATTGTCAGAAAGGGAGAAAAGTACTTCTTTCTCTACCTGCTGTATCCCGTGCATAATCTTGTAAACCTCTATCATGTCACCCCTCAGTCGTCATTTCTCCAAGCTAAAGAGCCCCAAGCGCTGAGTGTTTCCTGTGCACCTGAACACGGATATAAGCACACAAAACTCCCTTCTACTGACTCAGACAACTGGACCATCCAAGGCCAGTGCTGTCTTTTCAGACTGGTAGGAGCTCTCCAGGGTCTCAGGTCAAATCACCTATTACCAGATCCTGTTAACTAGAGATATCAGGGATTGAAGCTGGGACTTGCTACGTGCCAAGCAGATGCTCTGCCACTGGCCCCTTCTTCTGGTAAAGCATTCCATAAGACAGGCCGTGGTGAAGAAGGAAGAGGCTGCCCATAGTCTCCTAGGTGGAAGAACACTAGGTAGAAGAACACTGTTGCATAGACCTAAGTTGACACATGGACTCATACAGGGGGGAGATGGCCTTTCAGTTTTGGGGGTCTCAGAGCATGAAGAGCTTTGCGGGCAAGAACCAACACCACAAACTGAACTGAGAAGCAAACTGGAAGGCAACAGAGAAGAAGTTCTGGAATTGGCTAAGTTGTCCAACTCCCGCCACGTCACACGACTCCACTTTCCACCAGTGGTAGCTGCTGGGTTGTCCTCTAGGGCTGTCCAAAATCCAAAAATTAGCAGTTACCCATCCTGGAAGTTACAAGCAGTGTGGATCAATGTGGCCAGGCCAACTGAACCTGAAAGGGAGAATAATCTACAAGCCAGATGTAAACCATGAGACACTCTTAGCGATAGCACCAAAGCTGCTTTTCTAAGAACAAGGCTGGGGGGGCGGGGGGCGGGATCACCATTAAACTTGCTTGAACCGAAAGGCTCACTTGCAACCTGATCTCGACAGCTGGCAAGTCAAACCCTTCAAGAGTATCAGCATTTCCAGAGAGCATCATCCATTTTTTCTCTGAATTCATTTTTTTTAGTCCAGTGGCACCTTTAAGACCAACAAGAGTTTTATTCAATGGAAGGTGTTTCCTGTGCACCTGAACACGGATATAAGCACACAAAACTCCCTTCTACTGACTCAGAAAACTGGTCCATCCAAGGCCAGTGCTGTCTTTTCAGACTGGTAGGAGCTCTCCAGGGTCTCAGGTGGAGGTCTTTCAAATCACCTATTACCCAATCCTGTTAACTAGCGATATCAGGAATTGAAGCTGGGACCTGCTACGTGCCAAGCAGATGCTCTGGTAAAGCATTCCATAAGACAGGCCATGGTGAAGAAGGAAGAGGCTGCCCATAGTCGAGCTGCGAGTGGAGGAATGGGGAATTCAAACCAGTTCTCCCAGATCAGAGTCCGGCGCACTTAACTACTACACCAAACTGGCTCTCATGTGCATGCCAACTCGCCCAAATACATTGGAATGTATTCCATTCCAATACATATGAAAAGGGAGGCATGCACACGAAAGCTCGTAACTTGAATACACCTTTGTTGGTCTTAAAGGCGCCACTGGACTCAAAATTTGTTCTACCGCTTCAGACCAACACGGCTGCCCACCTGGATCTCTCTTCTTTTGAATTCAGTTTTAGCTTGTTCGCCTTTATCCATTTGACCACTGTCTCCAGATGCTTAGTTAATGATAAATAGAGCCAAGAGTTGTCTGCATATTGATGACATCCACAGGGGTCGTTTCGTAGAAAGAGAGCTAGGGGAACTCATTAGCATAACTCATTAGCATATGCCACACCCCCTGACATCACCGGAAGTGCGTCATGAGGCCACACCCTCTGACATCACCGGAAGTGTGTCATAAGGCCACACACCCCGCCCCCAACGGTCCCCATGAGGGCCCCCGCGGTGGACCTGCAAGGCCGGCGGGAGTGCAAGGAGGCCCCGCGAAGGCCCTCCTTGGCCCCAGGCAGGCAGGGGTGGGGAGAGGCAGGGAGGAAGCAACTTACCCTCCCTCTTCTCCTGCCTTCTCCTGGCTGAATGAGGGCCGGAAGTGGGGCGGCCGGAAGCAGGGGGCGGGGCTTCATCATGTGCCCCGACCCCCCGTACCTTACCCGGGGGAACTGCGATCCCCCCCGAAATGACCTCTGGACATCCAACTCCCAAACTCTGGATCTCGTAGCACGGCTCCAAAAGAGATGATTCTGCCTTCCCCACTTAAAAATCTGCATCCCTCTGGACAAAAAGAAAGAAAGACCCAAACCAGTAACCTGATCCAATGAAATCAATTGTAATGAATGCCACTGATATATTCTACAAGATGAACAAAGAACCTTTACCTATATCCCACCTATATTACCGATCATCCACCAGTGCGGCGAAAGCCATGTCTAAAGCCAGACTGAAATGGTCAAGGAAAGCGGTGTAATTCAGAAATACCTGAAGTTGCTCTGCCACCAACTGCTTGACCATCTTGGAAGCTGGAGACAGGTCAATGGTTGGCCAGATGCTCCTTGTATACCAGCTTCTCCAACAGCGGCCTAGCCACAACTTGTTTCGGAGTCTGAGGGAATGAGGCTTCTAGCGAGGACATACTAATTATCCCAGTCAAACGAGTCTTGCGCATCCTCCGAGCGAGATTTAATCAGCCAAGATGGGCCAGTGTCTAATTGGCAGGTGGTGGCCTTCACAAAACTCCCGGCAGGCTCTCAACACCAGTCAGGGAGGGAAGCCCAAAATAATCAGAGCAAATGTGACAGGTTAAGGCTTCTGGCTCGATCACCATCTGGCCCCCGTCCTTAATTCTGTTTCATCGTTTTTAAATCTGTTACATTGTCAACTGAAAACTATAACCTCAAAAGCTTCATGTAATAGGAACGTGTTAAAATTTGAGACGCCTCTCTTGAAAGTGAATTCCGCAGCCTCTGTCAAGACTTTCTGAGGGTCAAACAAAATACAAACAAAATGCCTTCTATTTTAAGTGCTAAAAAGCATTAACTGGCAAGACAGAGTGGACAAATCTCCCCCCCCCCCGAAATTTACCCCACTGTCTTAACCCTCGTAGGGAAACAGGCAGGTACAATACCTCTCCCCTCCACCCAAAATTAATGCCAACAGCAGCTGGGAAGGGGCGATTTGAGAAGCAAAAAATAGCCCAGGATAGGCCAATCTCATCATATTGTGGAAGCTAAGCAGTCGGCCCCAGATAGCACTTGGATGGGAGACTACCAAGGAAGTCCCATAGAGGGACTGTGGCTCAGGGGTAGAGCATTTGCTTTGCATGCAAAAGGTCCCAAGTTCGATCCCCGGCATCTCCAGCCAAAAAGGTCAGGTAGCAGGTGATGGGGAAAGACCTCTGCCCAAGACCTTGGACAGCCACTGCCAGTCTGAGTAGACAATACAGACTTTGATGGACCCAGGGTCTGATTCAGTAGAAGGCAGTTTCATGTGTTGCTACGCAGAGGCAGGCAATGGCAAACCACCCCTGAACAGTTCTTGCCTTGAAAACCCAACGGGGGGTCACCATAGGTCAGTTGCAATTATAACCCCTCCCCCACCTCTCCATTCTGTGATCTAAATAAGGTTGCCGTGCTCCCCAAAAGACACGCTGGAAGATCTGATCTCTTTCCTAACACCGAAGAGTAAGCCTTTCAAGCCTGAACTATGTAATTTCTTCCACTAAGGAGGGGGAAATAGTTCTGACCCCAAGAACTGTTAAGCGTACAGTAAGCCATAAGAACATAAGAGACGCCAATGTTGGATCAGGCCAAAAGCCCATCCAGTCCAACACTCTGTCACACAGTGGCCAAAAATACCAGGTGCCATCAGGAGGTCCACCAGTGGGGTCATGCACTGCATTTACTGTTATATCAAATGTGACCGTCACCCTCAACAGAACAGCACAGACTTTCCATCTCTCAGGGGGGGAAAATCAGTTTTGCCTAGTAAATATTGCTCTCTTGCCTGTTGCAAAATTCTAACCTAACACAACCCGTCACTCTTAACTCTGCGCTGGATTGTGGCCCTCGACTTCAAGAGTCTTGTTCAGGGTTTCTTAAATGTGCACAGAGAGGCAAACAGAAATCCACCACCTTCAGTCAGTTCCCTTCATCCCTAAAGAGATACAACTGTGTATACAACTATGCAGCACACAAGACATGTGGGGTGCATTACCAACAGCTTTGAATTGTGCTCTCTCCTAGCACTGCATTTAATTGTTTAAAGTTAAATTGCAGTTAAATGCAATTACCTAAGTAGTACTAAACTGTATTGTAGATGCAATTAATTAAAATTGTACTTAGATGCAAATCAACAATCGTTAATTATCCTAGCAAACTAGCCAATTCGCACTTTTACTAACCAAGCGAAGGCCTGAATTATCACAGAAAACTTGGATTTGAATCAGTAACTTAAATTCATTTTTTCTCTTGATGCTCTTCACTCACCTTGATGTCAGGCAATCCACCCTGCTTCAAACTTCTCATACAGATTTTTAACACGGTTCTATTTGTAATCTCTTAGAAGATGCCCTTATTGCCAACAGCAATTAGTGCCTTCCCTTCAAAACCAAATGTGACACCTTCACTGTGAACATATCCAAGAGTGATTCCCTGTGCCTGGGAATGAGTCTGTGTATGATGAAGAGAATTCAGGCTCTGGCAAGACACTGGTCCATTTTTCTGTAAAATGACCTCATTGCAAAACGTCTTTTGAAATTGGTAGCAGTGGACTGCTTCGAACAGAAAAACAACAGAATAATACAGAAATTAAAAAACAATAAAATAGTAACCCTTATTTGTAATTCGGTTATTTTCACAGCCTTTAAAAGCGGCATTAATATCACATCATAATCTTTAGCATCCACTAGCTGAATAAATGGTAAACTGATTTAGATCTTTTGGACAACGCATTAAACCTCACTGGCCCTGACCTGGATAGCCCAGGCTAGCCCAATCCTGCCAGAGCTCGGAAGCTTAGCAGGGTCAGCCCTGATCATTATTTGGATGGGAAACCACCAGGGCCATGATGTGGAGGCAGGCGATGGGGAATCACCTCTGAATGCGTCTTGCCTTGAAAACCCTCCAGGGTGGCCATATAGCAGCTGTGACTTGACAGCAAGAAGAAGAAGATAGCATTGCTTGGAATGGTAAGAAACTTGCAAAGGTAAATCTGCAATTCCGAAGAACTTCGCTCGATCTCGAACTGCAGAACACCATCTTCCAGTCAAGTATCTGATTGTGACAATTCATGATAATAAAAAAACCGTAAATGGAGCACAATAGTTTATCCTTCCAAGAAAAAAAAAGGTGCATTAGTAGTACCAACAAGTCAGGAATATATTTATGGATTAACTGAAAACACCTTAGTAAGATATTTCGAAATCCATATAATCTGCTCACAGGTTTTTGGGGGTGGGGCGGGGAAAACAGTTAATATTACACAAAGGGGTTGGAAATGAAGTCCCATCAGCCGAATTCAGCTGATGGAACAGAACTTCTCCCATCCTAAAACTGCTGAACTGAGCTCCCGCAAATGCAGTAGCAACTGCTGGGGGATGGGGAACCGATGGGAGCAGTGTGGGGTAAAAGCCGGGGTTATGTAGCGGTAAGGGGAAACTGGCAAAAACCTTGCTCCCTTCTTGGCCAGAAAGGTAAATCCAGATATTTAGTTACTGCAAGAAACTGGTATGCTTATCTATCCCTTAGCTCAACTCATCCTACTAAGACCGTTTGCCCACTTTAAGCCTTAACAATATAAACCCTTTCACACATTCTTTTCAGCATTATGCAAATCTAGTATACAACTGGGCAAATCTTTTAGTGGGAAGTATTCTACCTGATGTTTGTTTTTTGTGTGTTTTTTTAAAATCCCCAGAGGGATATTTTTTATTTTGCAAATACTACAAAAACTACAAAGAAATATTAGGAAAGGGACTACAACTAAGGATAAAGGAAAGCAAACCACACTAAACTAAAACCCCAAGAGGAGGAGATCTTTTCACTGTTAGTAAAAATGTTAGTACCATAAATGTTAATGTCACAATATACTTGTAGAGTTCTTGCTTGTAACAATTCGCTATTTATATGTTATTTTATTAGTTGTTATGAGAGAAATCTCTGATCATCTTCTTGTTCTTCGCTTCAAAAGGCCATTTTCCAAGTCCTTCTGCCTTTACTTCGGCTTTCTGTCTCTAAAATCGTATACCACTCTGGCAGGTCCTACACCCTTTTCTGCCGCAGAGTCCTCTTCCGTTCCAGAGGTAGCAGAGTCACTAGACTTCGTTTCTTCCTCTTTGGACTCTTCGTCTGTCCCCAGCTGACGTCTCAAAAATTCTTTAGCTTTAAAAGTGGAGTCTATCTTCTCTCTTCTATCGTTGATCTTAAAGATGACACCCTCCGGAACTGCCCATCTGTACGAT